>NW_024425119.1:43363817-43377877 GCF_017311325.1 Ursus maritimus
TAATCGGATTTGGGAGAAGGGGAGGATAAATCACGGCAGCAGCTTTACGGTCCCGGAGGAGAGGCGAGCCGCAGCCAGGCACACCCCGGCCGGCGATAAAAACCGCCGCTGAAAGCCCACGGAGCAATTTCCCGGGACCCCGAGCGACGCCATTACAGGAATGTAATTTTGCCCGGATGAGGCCCCGAGTTTAATTATCCTCGCGGAGGAATTTCAATGCGGCCAATCCATCTTGCAGGCGGGCGGCAGAGGGATTTATATGGGCCCGTTATTTCACACCGATCCTCCATCTGCATTTTTATGGCCCTGAGCTCCTGAGAGGGAGGGGAAGGAGTGGGGAGAAATCGGAGAAGCGGGTGAGGAGGGAAGGGTGGGGGGACTCCCGCTTTTCCTAAATCCACGATTCCAGCGCGGGGAGGGTTCTCACTGGTTCCCCGGAAATTCCCCAGTATCCCTTCAGTTCCAGTTGTTGACTCGAGGTGGAGGGGGGGATAGGTGAAGTAAGGAGCTGGGATCGTTGGGAGTCAATCAACAGGTATTTACCAAGTACCAAGCGGTGCCAGGCACGGTGTAAGGTGCTGCGAGGACAAGGGAAGGCGGGCGGGCAAGCACATCCCCTGAGGGCCCCAGATACCCCCCCGCCCCCCGAATTCCTTTCCGCTCTCGGCTTCACAGCCTCCCAGGCAAGAAGTCCACGGTTCTTAGGAGCCGCCACCACCAAACGGTTGTTGCAGCTGTTTGTGGCGACAGTTTAGACCCCCGCTTAGATATCACGGACAGTCCCAAAGGGGGATCGGAGAGGGGGCCCGTGCGGAAGCTGCGGTTGTTACAGTCTGCAGTGTTTAATTCTCCCTTACCCCATTCTGTGTGTCGGGCTCTGGATTCACACAAACCTGAGTACCCAAATCTCTCTGACCTTGAGGAACCTGTTTAACCCCCTAAATCGATTTCTTCCAATGCAGATTTGGAGTAGTAATAGTGCGTACCCCCACAGCGAATATTGGGATAATATATGTGAAGCTTTCAGCAGCTGCTTGGAGCTCAGTAAGAGCTCAATAAATGATCGTAATAATACTGGTTATTGTTATTGTTGTTATTATCATTACAGCTGGCAACATTGCAATTCGATAGTGCACTGCTCCCTGGAGACTTCATTGCAAGGTCCCTGCAATGATATCTCCTGAGACTCAACTATCACGTACTGAACTTTTTCACCGTCATAAATCATGCAAAACAAGTTCTTTGACAGGCCGGTGGATAGAGAGACCTGTGGGGGGGAACTGAGACTTTGGGAGGCTGGCTATTGCTGCCAGGCCTGAAGTCAGAAATTAAATCAGTAGGGGAACAGTGAGACTGCAAGAAGTGGCTGAGGTATGTAAGAGAGGGATGAATTTGAAGACAACAAAAGAGAGCGTTGGTGAAGAGTCTAGGGATCTTCTTAACTCAGGGTATGGGAAAAGGTCCTTCCACCACTTCAACGACGGAAAACTAGGATCCAGGAAGGAAAGGGTGTGGAGCCAGATTATCCTTTCCAATCAATCCCTTTCTTTTCCTACCAGACCATGTAACAAGGTTGGCCTGATTGGCCAGTTTTTCTAATGACTGTTAGTGGCAGATTCTGACTGGTTAGCAGCCTCCCTGCACAGTGGTGACGAAGCCATGAGATTGATCTTTTCTTTCTTAGGATTGGTTAACAGCCCTCAGGGGGGCCAGAGACTCATTTTAATTGACGGGATGGGCTAGGAGGGAGGTCCAGCACCTCTCATACAGAAAGTCTGAGTGTTCTTTTCCACAAAGGTCACCAAGAAAGAGTCTTGATTGGCTTATGCATGTTTGCGTTTGGACGGGAAACAATAGCTTAGAGAGGAAAGAAGAATCACGCAGGCATGCCACAGTTCAATTTGAAACCCCAAACGGAGAGATGGATGCACAAGAGAAACGCAAGAAGGATAAAGAGAGAGAGAGTAGGACACAGAGAAACGCAAAGGAAAAAAAATTGCCAGAGAGAAGAGGAAGGGTTTGAATAATTTATTTTTCACTCCTGATGGTTTAAGATGAGGCTACTTTATGATGTGTTTTGCTAGATGCACATGTCACCAGCACGTGTCATAGAAAGAACAGCTGTCCTGGAAGCAGGAGACTGGGAGTCTAGTCCCAGCCTTGCTACTAACTACCTGAACAACTCTGCAAGTTACTTCATATCTCAAAACTCCAGTTTCCTCACTTAGAAAAATCAGGGAGAAAATCAGTGTTAACGTTCTAGGATATTCTTTCTTTCTATTAAACAGGCACTTGTGTACAAGTTGGAGTGGTACCCTTTGCACTACCAATAAGAACTATTCTCTTTTTTTAAAGTGTATTTATTTGTTTTTTACTAATCTCTACATCCAATGTGGGGCTCAAACTCATGACCCCAGGATCAAGAGTTGTGTGTTTTCCTGACTCAGCCAGCCAGGGACCTCAACAACGACTGTTCTTAAGTCTTGAACTCTATTTGTGATTGTTAATTTCAAACACCTGGGACTGGTGGGTACTGACTGCTGGATTTCCTACTTTCTCTTGCTAAATCAATTACCCAAGAGAGCAGGACTGTGAGCCATCAGTAAACCTGCCTATTCCTGGAGGAAGAAAACAGTAGATGGAGGGAGGGAAAGAATCATTAGTATCCAGGCTTCTGAGTGAGGGACCAGTGGGAAAGTTGGTGGCAGGATAGCCAAACAAATTTTTGCTGGAGAAGAACCTAGATTCCTTTGAATTTGTATGATGAATCTGTCTAGGTCCTACACATTTATCTAGAAGCTGCGGTTGAGTATCTGTGTGAACATAGATTTGCTGCTTGCCATTTGATAGCTCTCCAGCCAAGGAATACACACAGACAACACAGAAGATAAAAGTCGTTGTGATATAATGTGGGGTGCCTAGGTGGCTCAGTGATTGGGCATCTGGCTTTGCCTCAGGTGATGATCCCAGGGTCCTGGGATTGAGCCCCTTCCGAGTGAGGAGCCTGCTTCTCCCTCTGCCTCTGCCCCTCTTCCCCACTCATGCTCTCTCTCTCGAATAAATAAAGTCTTAAAAAAAAGTCATTGTGATATAATGTGAAGAACTAAGGACACAAACTAGAGATCTGAATCTATATTTTGTAATACTGCTGATTACTTTGAGAAAAATCATTTCACCTCTCTAGACTTCAGTTTTCTTAGCTGCAAAATGTAGGAAAGCACTAGATGACTAAGTTCTTGTTCAGCTTTAAATATAAATAGCATAGCTTTCTCATTTTTGGTTTGCCCTTGTCTCCTGTGACTGCAAGTAATCAATCAACATTTATTGAGTACCTACTATGTGCAAGGTGTTGTGCTTTATATTGTGAATGGGAATAAAAAGGGGAAACATAATCCCTTGTCTTCATAAGTTTATAATCAGTCAGAAAGATGTGCATATATAACTATAATATGCAGCAAGATTTAATAGGTCATTTGGGTAATAGGAATTGAGGAAGCAGTATGAATTCCAGATAGAATGGTCAAGGGGACACCCTGATGAAGGTAGATTTCTTTCTTCTTTTAAAAAAAGTATGAAATAGGGGTGCCTGGGTGGCTCAGTCGGTTGAGCGTCTGCCTTCGGCTCAGGTCATGATCCCAGAGTCCTGGGATCAAGCCCACCCTGGGATCAAGCCCCATGTTGGGCTCCCCGCACAGCCCGGGAGTCTGCTTCTCCCTCTTCCTCTCCCTCTGACCCTGCTTGTGTACTCCATCACTCACCCTATCAAATAAATAAAATCTTTAAAAAAATAAAGAAAAAAGTATGAAATAATTGAATCGCATGAAAGAATGCAAGTAACACATATCATTTACTCAACAGATATTTATGGCTATGTTACTATGTGCCAGGCACTGTTCTAGGTGCCTGAAACACAGACAAGGACAAAACAAGGCAAAAATCCTTGCTTTCCATGAGATGCCTGGCTGTCTCAATTGGTAGAGCATGTGACTCTTGACCTTGGGATTGTGAGTTTGAGCCCCATATTGGGAATAGTTTACTTAAAAAAAAAGAAAAAAAGAAAAATATTACCAATGCCACTGAGGGACCCCATGTGCTTCTCTCTTATAGTAGTCCCTGAATTTTATGTCTATCTTTTCAAGGTTTCTCTTCTTATTTTTGCCATTATATTGTTTATTTTGACTCCCCTCTTTTTTTTTTTTTACCAAGCTAAGAAAGATGTAATATTGTTTGTAGACTCCCTTTGCTTCCTCTTTTCATTTAACATTATCTTCCTAAGAGTCATCCATGTTGATGTAAGATAGCTGTAGTTTATTCATTTTCATTGTCTAATAATCCACCAATTTGTTGATTAAGTCCCCTGCTGATGAATATTTAGGTTTGTTTCCAGCTTTTTGCCATTGCAAACAATACTGCCTAGCGCATTTCTGTACATGTCTCCTGGTGTATATGGGCAAGAGTTTCTACATAAAGGGAATTGTTAGGTTGTAGGATATGAACTTTTCTAGATAATGTCAATTTGTTTTCCAGTATTTATGCCCACCAAAGTGTATAAGGGTTTTGGTTGTTCACCGACCTTGGTGTACAGCTCATCTGTTGGGTATAAAATGGTATTTCACGGTGGTTTAAATTTATACTTGCCTGATTATTAATGAGGTTGAGCATCTTTTCATCTATTTATTGGCCACTCATGTTTCTTCTTCTGTGAAATGCCTATTCATGTATGTCCTTTGCCCATTTTCCTATTGGGTTATTTGTCATTTCCCTATTGATTTTTAGGAATTAACAAATACATATGGCCTAGTTCTGATCCTTTGTTAGTGCCAGCGATCTACTTCCAGTTTGTAGAGGGGTTGGCATTTTAGTAAAGGCTTGAAGGATGGATGATTTCAGTTCCAGCTCAGAGTCCTCATTTAGTTGGATTAATTAATTCTTAATTCATTCATCAAATATTTATTGAATGTCTAGCCAGACATCATGCTAGACCCTGAGAATACAAATGCATCCCACATTTACTCACCCCTTACCACTTCCAAAATCTAGTTGGGTCCAAGCCCCTGACATCTCTTGCTGGATCACTACAATAGCTTCTTAGCTGGTCTCCCTGATTCCAATCTGGTTTTGCCACAGTCTACCTTCCACACAGTAAGTAGCTAAAGGGATCTTTTAAAAAGTAGATTAGACAATGCAACTTAAAATCTCCCAATAGTTTTCCAGTGTTCATAGAAAAAATTCCAGGGTTCAGCTTGTTCCTGCTGATTCTCAGACACACCATTGTGTTCCCACTCAGGCCCTTGGCTATTTCCTATGCCCAGAACATTCTTCTCCCAGATCATACTCGCTCTCATTTCATTTAGGTCTCATTTCAAATAGCATCTCCTTAGAGAGGCCTTTCCTGACCACCCCATCCAAATAGTCACTACCTTCCCTTCTTTGACTCCTCTCTTCCTTTGTTTTTCATTTTAGCACTTATCATTATTTTATTTTTATTTTTTATTTATTTATTTTAAAGATTTTATTTATTTATTTGACAGAGAGAGAGAGAGCATGAGCCAGGGGGAGAGAGAGAAGCAGACTCCCTGCTGAGCAGGGAGCCTGATGTGATGCGGGGCTCGATCCAGGCTCTATCCAGGAGCCCTGTGATCATGACCTGAGCTGAAGGCTGATGCTTCACTGACTGAGCCACCCAAGCGCCCCTTATTTTTATTTGTATTGCTTTTTTTTCCCCCCACTAGAAGATAAGCCCTACTGGCTCAGGGACCTTCTTCACCAGTGTAATCTTAGCATTTGGAACAGTGTCTGGCACTTAGTAGGCTTTCAGCAGAAATTTCATGAATGGTTGAATAGTGAATAATACAGAGTCCTTGCCCTTAAAAAGTTTATAGTCTAGCAGGGAATACAGAGAATTAAAAGGCAAATAATTTCAACACAGTGTGATAGTATTCTAAGAGGGGTAAACACTGGATTCTATGAAAACGCATAGGGAGGACAAGCATCCCAGTCCTGAGAACTGGTAGTCAAGGAAGGCTTCCAGGAGTTGGTAACATTTAAGACTCACATGGAGGAGCTGCATTGGGAGGGAACAGAAGGATGTTCCATAGAGAAGAAGCAGTAAATACAATGGCTTTGAAGTGAGGGATTACATGGTCTCTTCCACAAAAGGGCAAGTAATTCAGTGTGGCCAGAATGAACAGTTGCAAGGGTGCCGTGAGGTGAGACTCGTTGTTAGTGGCTAGGTCCCGAAGGCTCTAGGCATCGAGCTAAGGCATTTGGATTTTATCCAGATTTCATTATTTTATTATTATATTTCTAGCATTTCATTATTTTATTTTTATTATTATTTTTAAAGATTTTATTTATTTGAGAAAGAGAGAGAGCATGTGAGCTGGAGGGAGAGGGAGTGAGAATCTGAAGCCAACTCTGTGCTGAGTGCAAAGTCCAATGCGGGCGTCCGCATTGTCCGCTGAGCGCAAAGTCCACCCCACGCCCACAAGATCACGACCTGAGCCGAAACCAAGAGGTGGCTGCTTAACCGACTGAGCCACCCTGATGCCCCTATTTCATTTTTATTTTTTAGTAATCTCTATACCCAATGTGAGGCTCAAACTCATGACCCCAAGCTCAAAAGTTGAACGCTCCACTGACTGAGCCAGCCAGGCGCCCAGAAGCTCTTGCATTTTAGATTTGCTCGTTAGAAAGATCATTCTAGCTCTAGTGTGGAGAATGGATGAGAAGGGGAGCCCTGGGGACATGGCATGCAATAGGAGGCTGTTGTGAAAATCCAGATGGGAACTCAGCAGATAGGGCATGCGACTTTTGATCTCGGGTTGTGAGTTCAAGCCCCACACTGGGTGTAGAGATTACTTAAAAATGAAATCTTAAAAAAAAAAAAATCCAGGTGAAAGAGGGTTATTGCCTGAGCCCTGAGGCGATAGTGGGAATGGAGAGCAGTGGGCAGAGCTCAAGAGGTTTAGAAGGAAGAACTGATAGGCCTGAGGGATCGTTGTGGGGGATGAAGGAGAAGGGAAGATGAAGACGGCACTTGGTTTTCTGGCCTAGGTCCCTGAATGGTGCCATTCTCTGGCTCTCTCCCAAGCCTAGTCCTCTTCCCTCTCCACGTTGTAGGAACCACCCTGATAGGCTCTTCAACCTAGGAGCCCTGCCCTCGAGACTGACATTCCTCTAAACTCGGTCCTGTACCCAATGACCCTGCATGAATCTAACCTCTCTGGGCTCTATTCCCTTCATTTTCAACACAGTAAGTGAAACTGAAGGGGCATCCGGCTGACTCAGTGGGTAGAGCACACAGCTCTTGAGCTCTGGTCATGAGTTCAAGCCCCACACTGGGGGTAGAGCTTACTTAAAAAAATAAAAATGAAACTGAAACCACCATCTAGATAACCCTGGTTCTGTCTTACTTTTCCAACCCTGCCTGAGTTACTAGGCCCATCTTGTGTATTAGATTGGGAGCTCCTCTAAGAACAAGGATCTTCCCCAACATTTCGCTATAGAGGGTAAGATAGGCCGGTGGGAGCTACTGATGAGTGCTATAGGCCACTGGAAGACGCCCAGACATAAAGGGCAAAAGAATGGTGGGACAGACAGTAAAATGACTTACAGACATGCACTGTAAGTTCGTTACATTGTCTTCAGGCTGGGAATAGCAGAAGTCTTGGCAGCTGTGAAAGGACAGGGAAGAGGAAAATCAGCGCTTCCTTTCGTACCCAGCTGAAAAAGTTTCAGGTGAAAAGTGGATTGGGGGGGGGGGGGCGCCTGGGTGGCTCAGTCGTTAAGCGTCTGCCTTCGGCTCAGGGCGTGATCCCGGCGTTCTGGGATCGAGCCCCACATCAGGCTCCTCCGCTGGGAGCCTGCTTCTTCCTCTCCCACTCCCCCTGCCTGTGTTCCCTCTCTCGCTGGCTGTCTCTCTCTCTGTCAAAAAAATAAATAAAATCTTAAAAAAAAAAAAAAAAGAAAAAGAAAAGAAAAGCAGATTTGGGAAGCTGTGAGAATGAAGAGGGGCAAATTGCTTGGTGGGCAAGTTTAGGGGCTTTCTAGGCATAAAGGACAGAACGGAAAGGGCAGGAGGAAAAGAGTCAGCGTCATAATGAGAGGAACAGACTTACCCCTAATATTTGTGGGGCCCAGGGCAAGATAAAAAACATATATAGGTCTATATACCAAATGTCTAAATATGTAAAGGTTGGAAAGCAAAGGGAATACATTCTACCCTTTTGACAACTATGTCAATACCAGCGGGTAGATGTATATTTAGAATTCTGGGACTCTTCTAGCCCCTAGTCTGACATTGGGGTTCTGTTTCCATGCTGGGCTCTGTCCTGCTACCCGAGGGGCCTCACACAAAAGTGAGTGCTCAGTGCAGCGACACATCTAAACTCCATCCACACTCCAGGCCAACAGGGTTAGTGGTGTTCCCCCAGCAGCTCCTTCTGTGCTTTTAGGAGATTGGACTCAGGATGAGGCCCTGGAAGGAGGCTCAGGGCCGCTTGGCAAGGGGTTCTGGCAACTGGAGGATGGATTAGAATGGGGGAGGCATGAGCTCTGGTTAGGCATATCCCCTTGGCCTTAAGCTATCCTCACTCTGGAGTGACGCATCTCATGGAAAGCATGCAGGGTAGGGGTCCATTATGCCAGGTCCAAGGGCACAGACTCTGAAATCACACAGACTGGGCTCAAATCCCTACTCTGATATTAACTCTTCTTTGAATCTGGGCAAACTCCCTGAGCCTCAGTTTTCTTACTTATGAAATGGGGATAATATCATCTCCCGCATGGGGATATTGTAAGAATAAATAAGCTAATATGTACAAAGCATCTGGTATTTAATAACAACCACTCATTTACGTTGTTTTCCTTCCACACACCACCATGTTTTCCTCAAAGCAACCTCAGAGCAGGTTGGGGAATAAATATGAAGTTTTTTTCAGGCAAGTCTGTCTGGGAGAAGTCAGTCTGGGAAAAAGGAGTTTATGAAAGAGAGAGTCATAATCTAGGCAGTAACAAACCCATCTCAGTCTGGGACCATGCGGGAGAAGGAGGAAGAGTAAGTTGTCTTGTATGCAAATAAATGAGAAATAGTAATGGGATAATTGCTTTTACAATCTGTTTGTTTTGCTGACGGGAGCAGCTGTTTACTTGGTTTTCAGGTTAAGACAGGGGAGGGAGGTGTGAATAATCTAAAATACTAGAAAACACAAACATCATTTTTTGGTGACCAAGAACGCAATCAGAGAAAATACGGTTGTAAATACATAGAGATTCTGTCTTTCAAATGCAGTGATTGACCTCTTTATGCAGCTGCTCTTGTATTGTTCCCGAACACGTGTAGACTCTTACCACGCTGTCACTCTTACCGTTTTTGCAGCTGGAATGCCCTTTTCCTCCCCAGTCATTCCAAATTCTATTCTTTATTTCAGATCCGCTTCTTCCTTTTTTTTTTTTTTTTTTAAGTAGGCTCCACACCCAGCATGGAGCCCAATGAGGGGCTTGAACTCACGGCCCTGAGATCAAGACCTGAGCTGAGACTGAGTCAAGACGCTTAACCGACTGAGCCACCCAGGCGCCCCTCCACTCCCTTCATACTGAGCATCCCTCCCCAGCACCCTTCCCACCTTCCCTTGAGCTCTTCCTAATCTGTATCACCTAGAACTCTTTGACAGTCTTACTGTGCTTACTGTCTTGTATTGTTCTCTTACCCTTTCCTGTGTGCAAGTCTTGTCTCCCCATTTAGAGTTTAAGCTTATTAAGGGAAGGAACTGTTTCTATTTCTCTAACATTTCCCATTTGTCTGTATCTAGGTATTCGTTCAATATCATTTATTGTGTTCCCATGTACCTGAACTGTGTTAGGTGCTGGGGTATAAAAATTTTTCTTTATATATATGTATATGTCATACATATATATACATATATACACTATACATCTCTGTGTGTGTGTGTGTGTGTGTGTGTATCCTTCACTAGAGGAGCTAATAATGTAATGATTCATGGTTTGATAACTGCTTATAAATGTGTTGTACACATAATGGGCCCTCAACATAGGTTCGCTGGATTGAGGGACCATGCTTCTTTTCAACTAGGCATTCAATAGGGAACAAATGACTGAAATAACCGAATAATGATCCCCAATACAGCCGTTCCAGGTGTACCCTCCTATATGGACCCGGTTCTGGCAGACTTAAAGGTGTAAGACTAGTTTGAGGGGAGAAGTGGTCTTTGGAGTCGTCAAAACACACAGTGTTTTCAAGGTAGTGTTCACTGCTTCCCTTAAGGCCTAGTGATTAAATTACAAAGCATTTTACAGGCACCGGTGAATACTTTTTGCCAGTTTGCCTCATTCAGGTTGGTGAGTTATGAGAACTGTGTCCCTCATCATAATGAAAACAGCTATTATCGAATACTTATCATGTGCTAGATGGAGTGCTGGTTTCTTTACACCAATTATCTGAATCCTAACAACAACTCTATGAAGTAGGTACGATTATTATCTCTACTTTACACAAGAGGAAATTGAGGCACAACTGCTGAGCAGATAGGACTTGAATCCAGGAAGTCTGATTTTACACCGTGCTGTCTACATAGTGAATTGGAAGACTGGAGCCACCCAGGGGCCCCAAGAACTGAGCTCTTGAGCTGGCCCTGCCACCTGCTTGCTGTGTGACCTGCAGAAGTCATTTCGGCTCTCTGATCGTCGGCTCCTTCTGATCACACGGCTCAGCAGCGACCACACCGGTCTTAAAGCCTATTCTTTTGAATTCAAGTCCTCTGTTCTTTCTACCAAGCCTCAACTGCCTAAATCTTGTGGTGATCCATTAAATCTCCTCTTTCACCTCCTTGTGTATCTGGGGCAGCTTCTGGTACTGTCATTCATGACACGGCTGTCCTTTTTTGATAAGTTACATGTCGGTCTTGACGCTTCATGAAAGGCTTGGCTGATGGGGAGTATAGAGAGAGTTGAACCCAAATTCTTTCTGCAACTCCATCCCCCAACTGCTAGGTTTAAATGGAAACATTTTCCAGCATACAGGATGCTTGCTGTCAAGGACACGTTCAGAGAGACATAGCTACAACTAAGCTGTGATGGGAGGGCAGGTGGCCGGTCCAATTCACTTCTGAGTGTGGAGGCTAATCTACACGGGCAATAGATCGACGCCAGGTAACATGAAAGAGCAGGCAAGAGTCAAATTCTCTTAAGGGAGCCTGCACACGGAAACCAGTGCTGCTGAAATCCTCCATTTTTGTCCTTTCATAGATGGGATTTTGCCTCCTACGTATGTAGACAAAGGATGATAATTATCTGAGCAAGTGTGCATGGCTGTCTGGCATTCTAAATTGGTACGCTTAAATAAAAATGGATTTGCTATACCCTTCATGTTATTATTTGGCTGTGTTCTCTCTCCTTAATCTCCCTTGTTTGGGTACCAAGGGTAGCTGTGGGTCCTGTTCACTAGGGCAGTCTCTTGTTGGGGTGCCTGCTAGTGTCCTTTCCTAGGGCTTAACACCAGCCAACCTGGCAGGATGGCCTTTATGTCCCTGCCCTCACCACCTTCCCTAGCCTCCAATCTCGTCTTGTCATTTTCTAGAATCATTTGCATGGTTCTCCTGCATGCTCTTCCCCCCAACCTTCTTCATCTCTGCATAAACTTCTACAGAGACCAGGGACAAAAACCTAAAAATGCTCTACCTCTCTCTCTCTCTCTCTCTCTCTCTCTCTCTCTCCTAAAAATGCTCTACCTCTCTCTCTCTCTCTCTCTCTCTCTCTCTCTCTCTCACACACACACACACACACACACACACACACACACACACACACACACACACAGAGGCAGGCAGACATGGTCTGTCCTCTGACCTTACCATGCCCCCAAAAATCAAATCAAGATCACTCCCAAAACAAAAAACAAGAACAAAAACGGGGGGGGGGGACCTTTTTTTTTTTTTTTTTTAAAGATTTTCTTTCTTTATTTGACAGAGAGAGAGAGACAGCCAGCGAGAGAGGGAACACAGCAGGGGGAGTGGGAGAGGAAGAAGCAGGCTCCCAGCGGAGGAGCCTGACGTGGGACTCAATCCCAGGACCCCGGGATCAGGCCCTGAGCCGAAGGCAGAAGCTTAACGACTGAGCCACCCAGGCGCCCCGGGGGGAAAAACCTTAAAAAAATTACTCCGCTTCTAAGAGATGAGTCTACCCTTTCGGGGGGATCCACCCGAAGTTACTAAAGGACTGAATTTCTGAAGCAGCTACGTCTATGTCGGGCTGCAGCTGAGGGCCTGGTGACCTGTGGTTTGGGGTCCTACCTCATGTGTCTGTGATTTGTTTTAAGGGTGTTTTCCTTAAGCAGAGAGTAGCTTTGATTATAGGTTAGGATTCTAAGTGTGTGGGGGGTGGGGAGGCACTTGGGGCGATGAGGAAAAAAGCTCTGTTCTGACCACTAGGGGAAGGGATTCAGAAAGAAGTTTTGGTCTCTGCCTTTCTGGGAACCCCAGTCTTTGGGGGCAGACTCTGGGTCGAATGGGGTGAATCAGAGGAAGAAGGGACCTGGGAACAGTTAAACTCCGTTTACAAACATACAAACAATGGCAGATGAATTCACGCCGGGACACCCATCAGCTTCAAAAGGAGAACGGAACTGGGACGAGGAGTGAGGACACAGGGCAGAATTTAGAAAAAATCTGGGGGAAGGTTGGAGGAAGCGGGTGCGGAGAGGTTGCCTGGGAACCGAACCCGTAGGCAAGGAGCAGCCCAGCCGCCGTCCCCCGGGTCCCTTCCTCGCGCCGCGCTCACCCGGGCAGCCGGCGAGGGGCCGTCTCGGCGGGACCGGCCCTCTGGGTCCTTCCACCACCTGACCCCGCCGCCTCTCGCCTCCTTCCTCGCCGTGCCCGGGCCCCTTCCTCCACACCCACTCCTCCTGGCTCCCCCTCGATAATCTTCTGACATCTCTTCAAATCCAATTATCGAATTAATTGACGTGCTAACCGAGAGGCAAACAGAAAGAGGCGGTCAACACCGGGCGCTTCAGATTTATCCTCCGGCCTCCACAGGCCCCGGCCGGGCGAGATTTACTGGGCCTCGAACACCGCGACAGTTCAAACCTTTGATTAATCATGTTTTTCTCCCGGCCCCATAATTTAGTTGCTCTTTTTCCCTCCCTGCCTTTTTTTATCAGTGGAAACAGAGACGGAGTCCTCATCAGCTTCAATTACAAATATTAACCCCCCGGACAGCACTTTGACAGAGAGGCGGCCAGCCCCCCCTCCGTCCCGCCCCCCTAAATCATCCCCGAATTAACATCACAATCGGCGGCTGGCGCGCGTTCAGATTTAAATGGTGGCATATTGTTCGCGGACGGTCTAGTTCAGACCAGCGGGTTCGCAGCTCCCCGCGGCAGCCCCCGCCTCTCCCCCCGCCGCCTCCCTCCGGCCTCCCCGGAGGCTGTGACTCCGGAGCCGCGGGAGGCTTCGGCGCGGGGTCTCCAGCAGGGGAGGCTGCAGGCGGGGGTGCGCGGGGGTGGGGGCGAACGGGCTGGAGAGAGGGGTGGGGTGTGGAGGGTGGGTCACACGGAGCGAGAGGAACTGCAGAAGCGGGGTGGCGGGGGAACGGGGTTTATGCAAATAGATGCAAATGAAGGTGCAGAAACGGCGCGTTTGGGAATGCCGCGACACAGCCCTTTGGGGGTAGGTTGCGGCCGCCTTGACCCCTCGCAGGGTCTGCGGGTCTCTCCTTGGGTCATGGTGGAGTGGCCAGGACGTAGGGCATTTTCTTGCTCTTTGAGTCTTGCAGTGTGAAGGAAAAACGTGGCAAGATTTCTCTGTTTCCCGAGCGTATTAGGGAAAATTTGCCCTAAACCACAGCCGGAAGTCTTGAAGATAGGTCTCAGAAAGGACTTACTTAGTGGGAAGACCGATCGTGAGGTTGAACTACGCTTTAGGGATTTTTCGGATTAGAAGACCCTGGAAATAGCCAGATTTCTCTGAAGGCTTTGGGGGGTAAGATATAACTATTTGGCTCTGTCCCACTCAAGCGGAGGAGAAAAGGGAGAATCATTCCTC
>NW_024425119.1:43377887-43407576 GCF_017311325.1 Ursus maritimus
ACCTTTTTTTTTTTTTTTTTTAAAGATTTTCTTTCTTTATTTGACAGAGAGAGAGAGACAGCCAGCGAGAGAGGGAACACAGCAGGGGGAGTGGGAGAGGAAGAAGCAGGCTCCCAGCGGAGGAGCCTGACGTGGGACTCAATCCCAGGACCCCGGGATCAGGCCCTGAGCCGAAGGCAGAAGCTTAACGACTGAGCCACCCAGGCGCCCCGGGGGGAAAAACCTTAAAAAAATTACTCCGCTTCTAAGAGATGAGTCTACCCTTTCGGGGGGATCCACCCGAAGTTACTAAAGGACTGAATTTCTGAAGCAGCTACGTCTATGTCGGGCTGCAGCTGAGGGCCTGGTGACCTGTGGTTTGGGGTCCTACCTCATGTGTCTGTGATTTGTTTTAAGGGTGTTTTCCTTAAGCAGAGAGTAGCTTTGATTATAGGTTAGGATTCTAAGTGTGTGGGGGGTGGGGAGGCACTTGGGGCGATGAGGAAAAAAGCTCTGTTCTGACCACTAGGGGAAGGGATTCAGAAAGAAGTTTTGGTCTCTGCCTTTCTGGGAACCCCAGTCTTTGGGGGCAGACTCTGGGTCGAATGGGGTGAATCAGAGGAAGAAGGGACCTGGGAACAGTTAAACTCCGTTTACAAACATACAAACAATGGCAGATGAATTCACGCCGGGACACCCATCAGCTTCAAAAGGAGAACGGAACTGGGACGAGGAGTGAGGACACAGGGCAGAATTTAGAAAAAATCTGGGGGAAGGTTGGAGGAAGCGGGTGCGGAGAGGTTGCCTGGGAACCGAACCCGTAGGCAAGGAGCAGCCCAGCCGCCGTCCCCCGGGTCCCTTCCTCGCGCCGCGCTCACCCGGGCAGCCGGCGAGGGGCCGTCTCGGCGGGACCGGCCCTCTGGGTCCTTCCACCACCTGACCCCGCCGCCTCTCGCCTCCTTCCTCGCCGTGCCCGGGCCCCTTCCTCCACACCCACTCCTCCTGGCTCCCCCTCGATAATCTTCTGACATCTCTTCAAATCCAATTATCGAATTAATTGACGTGCTAACCGAGAGGCAAACAGAAAGAGGCGGTCAACACCGGGCGCTTCAGATTTATCCTCCGGCCTCCACAGGCCCCGGCCGGGCGAGATTTACTGGGCCTCGAACACCGCGACAGTTCAAACCTTTGATTAATCATGTTTTTCTCCCGGCCCCATAATTTAGTTGCTCTTTTTCCCTCCCTGCCTTTTTTTATCAGTGGAAACAGAGACGGAGTCCTCATCAGCTTCAATTACAAATATTAACCCCCCGGACAGCACTTTGACAGAGAGGCGGCCAGCCCCCCCTCCGTCCCGCCCCCCTAAATCATCCCCGAATTAACATCACAATCGGCGGCTGGCGCGCGTTCAGATTTAAATGGTGGCATATTGTTCGCGGACGGTCTAGTTCAGACCAGCGGGTTCGCAGCTCCCCGCGGCAGCCCCCGCCTCTCCCCCCGCCGCCTCCCTCCGGCCTCCCCGGAGGCTGTGACTCCGGAGCCGCGGGAGGCTTCGGCGCGGGGTCTCCAGCAGGGGAGGCTGCAGGCGGGGGTGCGCGGGGGTGGGGGCGAACGGGCTGGAGAGAGGGGTGGGGTGTGGAGGGTGGGTCACACGGAGCGAGAGGAACTGCAGAAGCGGGGTGGCGGGGGAACGGGGTTTATGCAAATAGATGCAAATGAAGGTGCAGAAACGGCGCGTTTGGGAATGCCGCGACACAGCCCTTTGGGGGTAGGTTGCGGCCGCCTTGACCCCTCGCAGGGTCTGCGGGTCTCTCCTTGGGTCATGGTGGAGTGGCCAGGACGTAGGGCATTTTCTTGCTCTTTGAGTCTTGCAGTGTGAAGGAAAAACGTGGCAAGATTTCTCTGTTTCCCGAGCGTATTAGGGAAAATTTGCCCTAAACCACAGCCGGAAGTCTTGAAGATAGGTCTCAGAAAGGACTTACTTAGTGGGAAGACCGATCGTGAGGTTGAACTACGCTTTAGGGATTTTTCGGATTAGAAGACCCTGGAAATAGCCAGATTTCTCTGAAGGCTTTGGGGGGTAAGATATAACTATTTGGCTCTGTCCCACTCAAGCGGAGGAGAAAAGGGAGAATCATTCCTCTGACCCCATTAATCCTTTAGGAATAAAGGAGACCAGGAAGAAAAATGTCAATCCAGGAGTCTAGGTTTCCAGATATTTTCATATCCACCTGCCTCTTCAGTCTCGCCCGCATCAATCTCTAGGACTCCATTTCTGCCTAGCAACATCACAACCAATCAAGATGCAATTAAGCCTGGCAGCTGGACTCATCCTTAACTGGGATTGGCTGCTCACAGTGTGCGCATCCCAAGTTTTCATTGGCTGACGGCCACCTGTATGGAAATGAGATTTATCCGGGACTTTCAGCCCCTCTCTGCAGGGTGGACCTGTGGCTTACTGCGCTGAAACCCGCAAGCTCAGAGCAGGAACTCCTGGGCTTGTTTCTTGCCCGCTCTGCCATTCTCTTACCCCAAAGAGATCTCCCGAACTTTTCCCTTTTCCCTCGGCACCTCTGCCTGAGGCCTAGTCTGAAGGAAATCCGACCAAATAAAGCAGAAATAATGCGGATGTGTATGCTGTTAGTATCGTCTTTGCATTCTCTCGGTTCAATGTCATGATTTTGCCACTTCCGTCCAAAGCCTCCACAGTTTCTGCCCCTTTCTCTCTTCCTCGTCCAAATCGGGGGCAGCTTTTTGTGGAATCCCTCAGTCCCTTCCCACTCTTGCCCCAAACCCTCCCTCAGGGCTCAGCTCCACCAATTCTCGATTGCCCTCTCCTCCCACTCAGGTTGCAGGCATCTCTCACAACAGTCTAAAGAACGATTTAGGAGGGAGTTAGGAAAAGGACCCCCCCCAACACACACACACACACACACACACACACACACACACACACACAAACCTCCATCCTCGCTCCCCATCCATTTTCTCCGAGGGAGCCGAGTTTGACAGCGAATTCATTCCGAGCGGGGAGGGTGATTTATTCTTCAAATATACCGACAAGTGCGGGCATGATGGAGCCCATTAAAATGTTGGGAGATTGTTTTTATGATTGAAGTCTGTATTACTCCAACCATAAAGAAAGAGAGCAAGGAGTCATTAGCATTTTCATGATGGTGTATTTCTGCTTGTCTCCGCGCCATCACTCATCTTTACTGCCCGTCCCTTTGCTCTCGCTCTGCTACAACGAGGAGAGACTGCAGCCTGAGTTGGGGTTGGGGGTGGGGGAGGCGAGGGCTAGAGATGCCCCAGCCGCTCTGCCCTTCACGCCAAATCCTCACCCTCCTTGGGACGCAGATCAGGGGGTGAGAGGCCAGACGCAGAAGATGTGCCTCACTTTCTCCTGTGCTCTCCTCATGCGCAGGAACGGTGGGAGCAGGGGGTCCTGCCAAAGGGTGCTTGGAGATCTAGGCAGACCGGTTGGGGAAGAGGGTGCACCCTTTCCTTTCTTTGACTCTTCCCTTCCTGGCCTACACACCACTTAGAGCTCTCCAGGGTTATCCGCATAGGGGTAAAATCAAGAATTCTTGGCTGAGTGCCCTGGACTGGAGATACCAGAATAGAAGAGGACAAGAGGGAGGAGACCCCAAGTCCCTGGGTTTGGAGACTGTGTTGGCAAGAAGATGGGAGCCTGCACATTTGGCTTCTGTCTCTGCTACTCCCTAAAGAGCCCTTTGACCTTGCTCTGGGATGGGTTTAAGCCTCCTGTCTCCACCCTAGTTCCCCAGCTCCTCCTCCTTCCTAATTCCCTCAGTCTTTGGTTCTTTTTACCGAGTCATTTACAACAAGACTCTCCAGTACCCCAAGGAACAAGTTCATACCTTCCATGAAAATAAGGGCGATAAAAATAATCACTGCCAAGGTAGGAGCCTGGAGAAAGTTGCCTACGAGTAAAATGGTGTCTCCAGGTGCATGAGGATTGTTGGAGTCACCTGTCTTCCGATGAGATTCTTAACATAAAGAAACATTCTTTCTAGTTGGGAGCACCCTGCGTGCCAATCCGATTGCCCCAAATTGTATGGTGGCTTTTGAGGGAGTTGGTTGGGATAAAGGCTAGTTAAGATATGATGGGGAAATGGGAGCGTTAGCTAGCAAGACATTAACAGTGATAACAATGATTAGGGGACCACTTTCCTCTTGATCCGATGCTGTCTTACTGATGTCTCACAACAACGTGAGAGGTAGGTTTCCCAACCACCATTTCACAAATGAGGAAGCCAAGGGTCAGGTGAGAGGGTGTAGGGTACCCACGGTCACTCAGCCAGTAAACAGAAATATCAAGATCTGAACTCTGTCTTCATTAACTGATGCTGCCTGAGAAGGAGTTTAGGGTCTCAAAAGTGGAAGCCAGGATAACAAAACACCCCATTTATTTCACCTGGGCTCCTAAGGAAGCGGAGACTACCCAGTAAGTGCTTACTAGGAATATTCATCCCTTGGCTACTGGTCTGGGTAGTTGGGTATTAGTTAGCATTGCTGGGATTCACCCCTCTCTCATGGTTCAGGTAACATTAATTGAACACCTATTATGTGTCAATTTTGATTGGCCACACCCCCGACCCCCTCTCCCTGTCCCAGACCTCCCCCTACCCCATTGAGATAGGTACCAAATAGAGCTCTGGTTTTCTGGGTAGGGGTAGAGGCCCAGGCAGCTGGACAGAGATGGAACAAAGTGGGGTGTGGAGGTGAAAGCCCCCCCTACAGCCTGCACAGTGCCCAGAGGCGGCTCTAGCAGCCACCCCAGATTTACAGCTGCCCTGGTGCCGGGGCCATAAAAGCAAACGATCCTTCTCTGTACTAATTTCTGTGTAATTAGATCTCTCCTGGCATGGAAAGTGGGGAGTGGGGGTAGCCAGGAGGGGAGGGTGCCAAGGACTCTCCACAGAGGTGGGAGGAGGGGCTGCCAGACACACATGGCTTCACGTGGGTCAGGTTGGGCACTTGGGTCTGTGTGCATTGTCATAGAGATGGGACATGCAATGACACACGCATGGTAGGTAAAGAGGCAGATGGGTCCTGATGTGACAACACCTTCGTGCTCAGGATGGGGGAAGAGAAGCCTGGGATCATGTACAAAGATCCTGAAGCTAGAAGAATAACTCTGGCTAGTCTGCGTGCACATGGAAGGTGTTGAAATCCTCGGAGGAGCTGCACGCCGCTTTCCCCACAGGCAGCACGATACCAAACAAAATTCCGCAGAGAGGCCTCAACAGCAGGGAATTCTTGCAGATGCGTCGTATTTACATCCACACTTTTCAAAGCGATCTATACATTATATCTACACAGTAACCTGCATGACAGCAGATACACACCTCTCTTAATCAAATGCAGAAATTACAGTCCCTGTACTAAATAGGAACTCAACAAATGTTTGTTCCCTTCTCTGCCCCCACCCATTGCCTGCCCACCTCTTGCAGACAGAAAACTAAAGGATGAAAAAAGCCCTTTCTTTAAGTAAGGTTTTCTTTAAGATACTTGAAGGTGGATCCCATTAAGCCAGGGGGGGAAAAAAAGGAATTGCAGAAGAAATCAAGAGGAATGTGGGGATGGTTAGACAGGGAAAGATCCTGGAGTTCTGCCTTTCCTTAGGAAGAGCAAAGTCTCAGAGAGGAAAAGAATACAGCTGTTATTTCTACGTCCCCTCCCCCTACTTACCGCCTCCACCCCATGATGACAAACAATGACCATGGGTATGGCCGTAACGCCATTCGGAACAACACTTCCAGCAGCCAAGTATGACTTCTGCGTTGGAGTGTGTTTCTGATGGGACCTCGTAGGGCCTCTTACCAATCTCCCACTGCAGCCTCAATTTCTGTCACAGTAAGCCTGCCAGGGAGTCAGCGGCTTCTGCTTCAATCCTTCTGTGGAAATGGAGCTCTCTACTTCATAAACAGTTTGCCCCATGGCTGGACTGCAGGAGGGATTAGAAGATCCTTTGGTGGAATCGAAATCTGTCTTCTTTTTTAATTTCAGAATATACCATTTCTAACTACCTGTCATATCTCCTTGAGTTATTCTCGTGTTTTAAGACCAGTTCAATCAAAGCATTAATCGGCCCCCACAACAGCAATAACAATTAGATACCCATTGGAAAATCAGGAGATTTTGATCTCCACAGATGACTGTCATGTACTTATCTTAAGCCCTTGTTCTAATGGGTAATTCCTGATTAACCTGGGTAATGAAAATGTATCACAATAGAGAAAGATTTGTCATGCCTTGTTATCACTTCATAAGGCCATCCTTCTAGATACCTGCCATAACACCAGGATATTTCTGTCCCAATAAAACATGATCATGATGTGCTTGGCTAATAAAAAGGAAAAAAGCCGTGTATTAAAAATATGTTTAAAATGATTTGCATGAGTGGTGTAAATATAAACCACCGCCATCATCATTGTCAACATCATCCTCAGTTTATTTGCCTTTTGAAAGCCCTGCTCGACCTTGGGGGTGGGAGTAGATAAAGGAAGAGGGAGGCAGGAAATTAGCATCTATTAAATGCCAGGCACTGTGCTAAGCGCTCTCACAGTAGCCCTGTGACATGGGTGTCATTACGCCCTTATAGGTGAGGAAATTGGGCTCACACAAGTTAAGCCACTTACCTGAGGTCATGCAGGTAGTAACCAGGGCATCAGGATTTTTAACCCAGGGACATCTGATTCCAAAACCCCCACTTTCCCCCTGAACCCCGGACTGGTTAATTTTGCCTTGATGCCAGCAGTGCCTTGTGACACTGGGGAGGAGGTATGCTGGGCTCAAAACCTCACCCTTCCTTCCCAGACACCCAGACTCTTCACAGGAGGGCCTGAACTTTGTGGCTTTTGCGCTGGTCGCTTTTCTGCCTTCACCCGGGGGTGCCCATGCACAATCACGGGTGCCACTGACACGCACCGTCACTATTGTACAGTGAGACATTCGTGTACGCAGTGCCACACTCCACCCACGCCGGGACGCCCACAGGCTGGCTTTACCTTCTCTTCTCCCGGGTGGTGGTGCGCGTAGCCAGCAGGGGTCGCCGGCACACCAGGAATTACTGCTCGCCGGGCCTGTCTCCTTCCGCCCCACAGGATGGAAATGTTCCTCCTCCTTTGCGCTTCTCCTAAAATCTCTGGCTAATCCCTCCCCTTCCCTGCTTTCCCTTCCTAGCAACCTCCCCGACCCCCGCCCCTCACCCCGACCCTGTAGGTCTCTAATGATGAGCTAAGTACTCGCTCATTATGCAGCACCCTAATCTGCCCCATCCCGGTCTGGACCAGGGACCAGGGGTTCTGGCTGTCGATCCTGCTTTAGGAATGGCCAGGGAGTTGGTAAGAAGCCTGGAGTGCCCAACCTTCTGGTTCACCCTTGCCTGATCAGGACTCTCCCTCCTCTCGGGCCTCCCCAATACCCATTGCTTCTCAGCATCATTCACGCCACTCTGTCTGGACCACTCTTTTATTGCCCCCGTGTTCGCGTAAGCACTTGTCCCAGGCACCCTCGGATCCCCAGGTTCTGTAGCTCTCTTATCTTGGGAGGACCTAAGAATGAAGGAGGAGGCAAATCTCTCATGGAGTGCTCTGTGGCCAGTGGTTTTGGAGGAGAAATCATGGTTTGGGAGGATATGGGAGGGACCCAGGTACCTTGCCTTACAACAGAAAGAGGGCCAGGTGTCTGCTCCCTGCAGAAAAGGGGTCCAGACACAGGCTGTGGAGGCAGCTGTGGCTGCCTTCTGGGAGTGGCATCTCTCTGCTCTTTTCTGCCTCTCCCCTCCCCTGCTGTAGCAACAGTGCCCCAGCTTTCCCAGGCCCCCACCTCCCAGCAGCCCCCTCCCCCAACTCCTGGAGCCTAGTGATTGGCGGCTGCCTGCTGCAGGGCCGGCTGGCTTTATAGCTTTGCGGCAGCTGGGGAGGAAGCAAGGCCAGAGACAGAAAAATGGAAACTGACCAAGAAACGGAGAACGATGAAAGAGTCAAGGAGAGGAAGATAGAAATAGAGGCAGAGAGACCTCAAGAATAACAGGCACCCCAAATCTAAATGATAAGAGGGACAGATTGAAGCAGAGATGGACACAAAATTATAGGGATGCTGATAAAAGATAAAGAAAATGTGATAAGGATGGGGGAAAAGGGAGAGAAAAGGCAGACAGAAAAACGTTTGGGTAAGCCCTGAGAGTAGGGATGTGCTGGGCTTTCCAGGTGGGCAGGAATTTCTTGGTAGTGTGTAGAGGGCAAGATAGGCATCAAGGAACTCCCAGAAATTCTGTGATACCAAAGAGGCTCTCCAGCTTGCAGCTAGTCCAGTTCTCCCCACACCTGTGCTTCCGTTCATCCATTCTAGCCTTTTCCATGGCCACAGCCTCCTGGAATTTTTTAAAAAGATCTTATTTATTTATTTGAGAGAGAGAGAACAGAGGGAGAGTGAGAGGGAGAAGCAGACTCCTCGCTGAGCAGAGAGCTCCATCCCAGGACCCTGAGATCATGAACTGAGCCAAAGGCAGCTGCTTAACCGACAGAGCCCCCCCAGGTGTCCCTAGAATTTCAAGGTTATTACAGAAATGTCCTCCTTAAGGATGGCCCATGACCTAGTGTGGAAGAATCTTGTACCATTTCCACATAATGAATGGGAAAACTGAGCTCTGGCACTTGGGAGGGAGGGATTTTAATATTAGAGCTATCCTTTGTTGTCCATGGATTGACTTGTAAGGTTCTTGACTCTCTCACGGCACCTCAGTTGGCACATGTCACATTGACCTCACATTACAGTTATTCCTCTATATATCCCTTTTTGCTAATATATAAGCTCCTTAGCAGCAAGATCTGTGTCTGTCCTTCTTTGTGGCTCCCAGAGTGCCTTGTTCTTATTTATTGAGTGAACCAATGAATGGCCCCTGGAGATGTTTAAGCAGAGGTTGGATGACTACCAATGAGGGATGTAGTCCAGGGAATTTCTGTACTGAGCGAGAAGTTGGAAATATATCTCTAAGTGCCCTTTTGGTTTTGAGGTCCTATCAGTCCATATATGAACCGGAGTTTGCTCTATTTCTCCAAATATGCAGGGGTAAGACACAAAACAGAAACAGCTGAATTATAAAGTACCTACCGTGTGCCTGGCTCTGTACAAGACATTTTACACATTTGATCTCATATCATCATCACAATAAGCTTTCTGGAGAAAGTTATCCACATTTTGCAGATAAAGGCTCAGAGAGATGGAGTGTTTTGCTCCAGGTCCCATGGTTAGGAAGTATGACAAATTAAATCTGGGGACCTCTAACACCTGTGTGATTGCCACAGCACCATGATTCCACCAATCTGGGAGACTTCCAGTTTTAGAAAAGCATGGGAGTTGAGAAATAGGGGAGACAGAAGAGGGAAGATAGAGCTTCCAAATTTAGGGTTGGGAGAGAGATTCTGGATTCTAAGCCTGGAAAAAAGAAAAATCCTTTTTCGTGAGTTAGAATAGGACATTTCCACTCTCACTTTATTATCAGTAGATCTAGAGAAAGAAAAAAATATGAGGGACTGGGACGGGCAACCTGAAGATGGGGTACTAAGCACTGGGATCTCTTGTTCTAGGTTATGGCCTTGGTAGCATGGGGCAGAGGAGCGTGTCTAGTACGCAGTCTAGGAAATTTCAGGTATGTATCTTCTTGCTAGGAGGGATGCTGGGAGTCTAGGGATATCCAGGTTGTGGGGGTCCCATTCTGGGGCAGGACTTCAGTGAGCACTGTGAAGTAGAAATTTAATACATAGTTTAAAATTTGTAATTTTTAGTTTTCTAGTAGATACATTAAAAAAAGTGAGAAGAACCCGTTGGGAGAGCATGCAGCTCTTCATCTTGGGGCTGTAAGTTCGAGCCCTTCGTTGGGTGTAGAGATTACTTAAAAATAAAATTCGAGAAAAAAAAGAACCAGGTAAAACTAATGTTAACACCATATTTTATTCAACTCAATATATGCAAATTATTATCATTTAAACAAGCCGTCGATATAAAATTATTTTTAAATCTTTTTTTTTTTTTTTTTTGTACAAAGTCTTGAAATCTCTTATGCAGTTTATACTCCCAACATTTCAGTTTGGATTATCCACAGCTCCAGTGTTCAGTAGTCGCAGGGCTGGAGGCCACCCTAGTGGACAGTGCAGGCTTAGGGCGGGCCTTGCGCCTGGCTAGTCAGAAGTGGTAGGAATTCTTTGATGTTGGAACCAGACATCTTGGTTCCTGCCCTTGATTTTTCTGACACCTCGACTCAGGTGTCCTTGTTTTTATGTGAGTCTGGAGACATATTCCCAATTCCCGTGGGTCAGAATTGTGTATCTGTTATGGGTTCTGTGAAGTCTAACAGCACAATAAGCTCCAGAAGCGACGCTTTCCTCAAGCCCCTCTGGCCGAGCCACCAGAGGCCTCCAGGCTGCCCATGCGGTGGTTTCCAAGAGCTGTCTTCTTGACCTCTCTGCGGCACCTGCCACACCTACCTCGGACTGATCCTTCCCAGGCTTCTCCGTGACCTCGAGTTCTCTGAACTGCCCTTTCATGTGGATGGTCACGTGCGTTCTGCCCTTGGCCCTCTTTCCCTCTCACTCTACATGCAGGGACACCTGGGTGATCTTTCTTCCCTCTCATCACCTTTACTTTCAAGGATCTTAAGTCTCTGTCTTCAGTGCCAAACTCTCTTGAGCACCAGACTTAACATTTTTCTCTCCAACTGCCTACTGGATCTCTCTCTCCTTTGGAAGGTTCCAAACACATTGGAAATTTAACAAGTCAAAATTGCACCTGTCACACTTTCCCTTCATGTATTCCTCCGTTTATACAATTTACTTGGTGAATGGCATTGCCGGTTATCTGGTCATTGAAACAAGAAACCGGGGATCAACTTGACTCCTTCTGTTCACTTCCCATATCTAATTATCACCAAGTCCCATTAATTCTGCGTCTTCAAGAATGCTGCCTCGTTTCCTCTTGACACTGCTTCAGTTCAGTGCTCACCATTTTTGCCTGGGTTATTACAACGGGTTCCTGACTGCTTACTCTGACTTTCATGATCTGTCAAGAGAGTGTAAGCTTCCTAAGGGCAGGCATTCTTATGTTTTGTTCGAGTTCTTTCCCAGCGCCTAGAACAGCACCTGCCACGTAGTACGCACTCGGTGAATACTTGTGGAGTGAACGTATGAGTATATGTCTCCCCGTCCATCTTTCCAGCCTCATTTCACAGTGTGCGACCTTCACTCGGCAGCCCTACCTGAGTGTGCAGGCTTCTGAGCCAGTTGTCTTTGCACATTCTGTTCCTTCTGTCTCTTTAAGATTGAGCTTCTGCGTCGTCACCCATGGTAAGCTTTGTCTCCCCCAGTCTTGGCGAACTATCCTTCCTTCGTGGTTCCAGAGCCTGCCGTGCGTGTCTACAAAGTAGTGTTCAGCTCGCTTTCCTGTTTCTGTTGCTTTCTGTTGACTAGAAGCTGTTCGAGGCCGGTTTTTTTCTGTTCCATCTCTATTCCCAGCACCTGACCCATAAAGAGAACTCCATAAAGTTCTCTGAATTAAAACATGACATGTCTCTGTCCCAAACGACATCACATTTTACTCTTCCAGGCCATGCAGGGCACCTCAGCAGCACCGGGGATGTTTTTCTAAGGCTGGTGAGTGAGTCCGATGACGTTCACTTTATTATCCTTCGTCCTTATATGTGGACATATATACCCTTTTGTATGTATGAAATATTTGAGTAAAAGGATTTAAAAAATTATTTTTGGAAGGACTGGCCCTATGTGCTGGTCTCCGTACTGGACTGCAGGAACCTGAGATGTGCAAACACAGAACCCACCCTCAAGCTGCTTAGGGTCGAGGGAGAAGGAAGACTTGAAAGCGTGCTGCGGTGTGTTTTTACGAAGGGCTGTATGTGGCACCTCAGGGGGAACTGAGAGAAGGAATTCATGGAGGAGGCATCCCGTGAGCTGTGGGGAAAGCATGTGCTCAGAGGCCTGCAAAAAAGGTGGACTGGTTCTGTGACACTGGCGTCCAGGGTTCCTTAGGTAGGATGGGAAATGGAAAGTTAGGTTGGAGTCGGGTGGTGGAGACCCGGACTGACGGAGGGATCTGATGACTCAGTTCCTGTAGGCAGGAGCCACTGAGCTTCCGTAAGCGGGGAGTGACACTTGGTGTTTGGACCCATTGTCTCCCACCAACGACTGACACCCTGGTTCCCACCCACGGCTACCTGGTCTGACTTTTCCTTTCACACTAGGGCCTGGAACCCATTCAGATCCAACAGTTTCTGCATGGACACTGGGAGGCAGGGCCGAAGAGACAATCCATTCCAGAAGGGAAACAAGTAGAAAGGCCAACTTGCCAAATACCACACAGTGAGTAGGAGAAAGAGCTGGAATTGGAGCCCGGGTGTCTTACTAACCGCGCCCCCCACCCCGTACCCTCCCCCGACCCCCCGGCTCCCAACCCAGGCAGTCAGTTATCCTCCCTGAGCTCCCTGTGTCTGTCAGGGGCCATGTGCTGGATCCTGGGGTCGGCAAATCATGAGTTAAGGATGAGAAATGGCTCTAAACTTCCCAGCCCGAGGGTGCGGATAGCACACGAGAAGACACACGAAGGGCAGAGAAAGGAGCGGCTGGAGACTCTAGATACGCGGGTGGAGGGGTCTGATGAGGAACTGGGGGACTTCGCGAGGAGCAGACTGTGCCGTGGGTTGGGGAAGGTGAGGCAGAACTGGGCTGGGGAGAATGGACGATGAGAATGACCCCTGTAACATCCTAGAGGTGGGAAAGAACACCTATGCTGCCTCCCTCCGAAGCGCTCTTAGCCTTGCAGCCTGTGTCGATGGCCTCGTGCAGCTACCCATGTCGCTCCTGGGGGCAGGTGTGCGGCATGGCACGGGTTGTGGGGTGGGAACAGGGGCTCTGGCTCCCTGTTTCTGTCTCCCTACCTCCCCTTTTGTACTAGGCGGGGCACCCTTCTGGAAGCCAGGATGTCTGGGTTCCAGATTCTTCCCTCCCCAACCTCCTTCAGACATAAATCACAAGTGATTTCATTAAATGCACCTCCTGCTGGGGATGTTGGCTCATAATTCCTCTCTGATTAACCCCCACTACCCCGGCAAGTTTATAGGCCAAGCGAGGGAGGGGGGTAAGGGGGAGGGAAAAAGGAGGGATGGGGGGAATCCCAGGCGGGTGATGGATGCCTCTGTCAGCCCAGCTCGTATTTATTAATAGTCTTAATACGGGAAGCAATAAAGGAAGAGAGGGATTCTATTAATTAAATCATTGTTATAATTAACTTTCATTAAAGGAGGATCAATAAAGAGGAGTTGAGATGGAAAGAGGAGAGATCCATTATCTCTAATTTCCTTGGAAGGGATTCAGGGAATGAGATGGGGTTGCTAGGAGACAGGGACGGGAGGGAAGAAGGAAGGATGGAAGATGTCATCCAGGTGGGGCTGGAAGGGGGGTGGACTGGGGGGGATTTCAGGTGGGTGGAGAGAGGGATTGGTGCAGGTTGCCCGCCCAGAGTCCCTGAAGGGAAAGGAGGGTAGCCGCTAAGGGAGCTGCCGGGAAGGGGAACAGGGGGGCTGCAGGCATGGCTTGTGCTGCGCACTGCTGAGAGCCTCGCTGAGCACGCAGGTCCTTAATAAATGCTTTATGACGCTGTGTGTGTGTCTAGCCTGTGAAGCTGGTTAGAGTGGATGAATGTGTTTTTGTGACTGTGGAGTCAGTGTGCATACGTGCACGTGAGGATGGCAACAGAGCTGGAGAGACGGAGGCAGGGATGGAAGGAATATCAAATAGGCTTTAGACGTATGCAGTTTAGGGCATTTTTTACTAAGCGGCCCCTCAAGGGTGTAAATTCCTGACAGGAGTGATGCCCATCTCTGGCCCACGGTACAGGGACGGCTGCTATGGAGGGTGAAGGTCTGAGCGGTGGAAAGTTCCCCTGCCTTCTGAGACACGCCCCCGGGCCCAGAACTCTGGGTCCCATCCCACCCCACCCCAGGACTGAAATCCTGAGCAGGACCCATGTCAACCCATCAGTCTGCCCCCCCACCCGGTCTTCTCCAAGCCAGACCCCCATCCCCCAACCTGAGACAAAGATCCCTCCCTCTCCCTCTGCCCAGCAGGAGGCACAATGTGGAAATGCTGCCCAACAAGGGGGGGTGTGAGTCCTCTCCCTCCCTCTCCCCTTCACTATGATCTAGGAACCAGGTATCTGGACCTTCACTGCTCTAGTCACACCTCATGATAAGAACACATTTTATTAGAATCGTTATACATATCATATAAATATATTTGTCCAAACTACAGATTGAGGGAGGGATAATGAGGGAGAGCTCTTATTGCTGTGGGGGAACCTGGAGAGGGAGGAAGGGGTGAGAAATGGGGACACTTGGGACCATTTGTTCCCCCCATCCCTCACAGAAGGCACAAATGCAGTATTTCTTTCCATGTGAGGACACTGGGGGAGGGCTGGCAGGGAGGCGCAGGAGATCGAGTACAGAAAACCTCAAAAATACAAAAGAAACCTCCAAACTTCTTACCTAACGGTGTGGAAAAGGCTGGGGTGGGGTGCTGAAGGCCATGGGGTGGGGTGGGGGGGACAGAACCACTGAAGCTCAGAACTGAAAGAGAGCCGAAGAGGCCACGATGTTCATGCTGTTGCCTCAACATAGGCCCCCGAGGAAACTCAGGTAAACCGACACAGACCCGGACGGGAGAGGGCGGGGTGCCCCAGGAACTGGCTTTGGGGCAGCAGAGAGTACATGTGAGTGTGTGTGTGTGAGTGCGTGTGTGCGTGGTGGTGGTGGTGCGGTGGCCGGTGTCAGTGACAGGAGCAACCAGGCCAGGAGGGGGTGATCCTGTTCCCCCTGGGGAAGGTCTCCTCCAGCCTGGTTCCTCCAAAACCGCTTTCAGGAGGTAAAATCAGCCACCGCTTCCCAGAAGGGCCCTGCCTGAACAAAAAAGCCAGGCGGGAAGAGGACGAAGGCGAGAGCTGGGGATGAACATGGTTCAGGGAGTGGTTCTTAGGGAACCGAATATCATGGAACTCAGTGTGGCAGAAGAGGCATGAGACCTAAGTGTATGTCTGTGTGTGTGTGCGTGTGTGAATGTACCTGGGCATGTCCTGGGGCGGTCCATCCATGTGGTCCTCCAGGGCATCCTTCTCACTCTCGGCTGGGAAACGCTCCTTACAGATGGGGCACTCCTTCCACGGTGGGGTGGCAGGGCCCCCAGTGCTAGCCTCTGACAAGGGACCCACCGCAAAGCCACTGAAGGAGACAGAGGGAAAGGAGAGGGTCAGTACACTCCAGTGCCCTCTTGCCTTGTGGACCTCAGGGAGAGGGACCCACGCAGCCAGGCTCCCAGGTCCCCCCGTTCCTCATGCGGCTGCTCCCTGGCGGTTCTCTCTCCTCGCCTCACCCACAGCCTCTTTCTCCCCACACTACTGGAGCTTGGTCGCCCGGCTCTCCATATCCTCTCTTCTTTAGTCCCCACGGTGGCGGTCGCTGTAGTGCACAGCCCATCCCCCAACCCCCTGCTCTCCTCCCTCCATCTCCGTCTGCTGCCTAATGAGGCTGAAAATGAGTCTGACATCGTCCTTCATCTTCCTGCTCCGGCTGAGAAGGATGACAGCATCGCCCCCTCCCTGCCCTGGGCCCATCTCACATCAAGGCAAAGCTGGGGGCTAGAGGATAAAAATCTCTCTTCCCCCTGCCTTCCCCTCTTGACCTGCAAAAGGAAAGGGAAGGCCGAGGGGCAATCTGATACCCGTACCACTCGCCCCTGCAGCTGCATCGCCCAGAGGGTCTCCCAGGGGACTCAGGGAAGAGGGTTACAGAAGAGGGTCATCTCAGAGCTGGCCAGATGGATGCTGGATCCCAGTCTTCTCTCTGATCCCATCCCTGGGGGCATCGGTCACCTCCCTTCCTCCCCAGATGGAGCCTAGGTACCTACCTGGTGGTTGGGGAAGGGGAAGGGGCAGGAGAGAGGGGATGCAGGGCAATTTGGGCTCCAGGGAAGATGGTGCTAGAACAACACAGAAGCCAGTTAAAGGCAGGGCCTCTGAGTGTACATGTGCATTGGTAAGACGGGGGCAGGAATTACCTGAAGGCACCTGGGATTTGGAGTGGTAGGTGACTCTCTGTGTCAACCATACCTATGTCTCCTTTCCTTGGCTAGGGCCAAGAAGAGGGAGCTTGGGGGAAGGGCATGGGGACCATTCACCCGGATGCCCTTTCCCCGGGCATCCTCCCACCTCCCTCCTGCTCTCCCCCTTTGGTGCTCACCTGGCCATGTCATAGAAAGCACTGCCCAGTTCAGGAAGCAGCAAATTGGCCTCCTCACCCCCACTCTGAACAGCTGCCATGAGCACTGACTTCTCATCTTCGGCCTCCTGGGCACCAAAGACATAGGGTTGGGTTTTGGGGTAGTGACTGTCCCAAGACAGGGGAGCAGCCCACTGGAGCAGGTAAGAGCAGTCTAGGCCCAGACAGCAGACAGTGGGCTGCAATGGGAGTGAGGCAGGACAGGAGTTCTGATGGGGGCTGGTGGGTAAGAAGCGAAGTGTGGGGAGCAGGGGCTGGCAGCGGTGAGGCTATTGGGTTGGACTGGATTTTGGGGTGTTGTCCACTGGATGGCCTTGAAGAGAGGCTGGGCCTGCCTCCTCTCCCCCAAGGGAAAAAGAGAACCTGGAAGGCTAAGACCTCCTGCTCCAGAGGCCGGGCCACTTGGGTATGGCCGTACCTCCCCCCTCCTCCCCACTCCGGCTCCGTCTCCCCGCACTGCTCACCGAGTCAGAGCTACTGTCCTCAGCTGGCCCTGAGAGGTGGGGGGCAATGGGAGCTGGCTGGCTGATGACAACCAGGGGAGAAGCCTCTCGGGGCCCAGCAGGAGAGGAGCCTGCGTCTCCACGCTCACACAGGCCATAGGAAGGGAGCCTCATGTCTTCTGGGGACTCATCCTCTGAGTCTGTCAGAGCCGCTGGGCAGCCTGTTGGGGAGGGGGAGGGCAGAGAAGGATGTGTCGTTAGAGGCCTGGCTGGGCTGTCTCCTTTGGACGAGGGATATGGTTAAACTAGACAGGGGCCAGTCCGGAAAGGAAAAAGGCAAGACACAGAAGGCAGAGGCAGCCCCCGGAGGGGTCACATGCAGCTTTCCCCAAAAGGGAAATGGGGGGCGGGGAAGTGGTGTCACAAGATTGGGAGTGTACAGACTCAGCCCTGCAGCCGCCTCCTCGTCCTCTGTGGCGGCGCCCTCACTCCACTTCTCGTCTGCCACCTTCTCCAGGCGGGCCTCCAGCTTTCTCATGTACTCCAGCAGCTCCTGGCATTGGGAGCAGGGAGGTGGGAGAGGCTGAGAAGATACCCACCCCGATGCCCTGTGGAGCCCTCCCCTGCACCCAAGAGGAACTCTGAGCTCCTCAGGATCAGACACCTTCCCTAAAGGGGGGGGGGTGCGGTTCAAAGTAGAGTCTCACTGCCGCGCCCTCCCCAGGAATCCTCCTTCACCCCCTCATCCCCCCTCCGCACTCCCCCACCCCCAGCAGTCCTCTCCTGTCCTGCCAATGAGAGGGGCCATAGTCCCATTTTTAGCCTCCGGGCCCTCTTAGAGATAACAGTTTCTAAGCCAAGAGATGGCAAGAAGATACTAAGTTCCCAGCCCTCAAGTCCTCAATTCTGGAATCCAGGGGGAATGAGTCATGGGTTCTCACCTGCTTCTCCTCCTGCAACTGTTCCTTTTCCTTCTGGAGCACGCGCAGGGCTGACCGCAGCTCTGTCAGTTCCCGCTTGCTCTCTGACAGCTGCACCTGAGCGAATGTGGAGCCTAGAATGTACCTCCAAGAACCCAGGCTCTGCGACCTAGAGCCACGTCTCTCTGTGCCTTTCTCCCTCTCTTGCCCTGACACACACAGGGCAAGCCCCAACACTCTTCTTCCATGAGTCCCTTGTCTTGATCACAGGAGACAGTCGCCTGAGTCCCAGGCTCTGCCTCTCGAGTGTGGGCCTGGGTGACTGCCTCTGTGCTGGGGTGCAGAGGCCCTGGTCACAGCAGGTGCACTCTACAATTCTCCTAAGTCTCCCTGAGAGGCCCAGAATATGTGTCTTGAGAACAGAAGGAGACAGTGTACGTTTCAAACCAACAAGCTGTGGGACAAGTGCAAGTAAGAAGCCACTCAACATGGAAGTGAGCACCCAGCACTTCTAAGCCCACACCCAAGACAGCAAGAAGGGGCCCTGCTGCCTCAGGAGGCCACAGGACCGCACTCCTGGGTGGCTGCGTGCCTCACCAGGCTAGAATCCTTTTCCCGGGCCAGTTCAGTCTTGAACACTTGGTTCTGGGTCTTCTCCTCCTGAACTGCCTTTTCCAGTCGAAGGATCTCTGCACTCAGCTTCAGGATCTTGTCTTTCTCTGCCTGCGATGTGGCCAAAAAGGAACATGGGAGCAGAAAGGTGAAGGAAAAGGGACGCCACCAGCAACAGCTCCATCCCTCAGTGTGTCCCTTCCTTTATTTAAATGAGTCTTTTGGGAGCAATTTCCCCTTCTTGGCTTCCTCATTCCCCATACTTCTCCGTAAAGGAAGGAACATGCCAGCAAGGTGCTTTGCTCATCAGGAATGGGCACTGCTGACGGGGCCTGGTACCTAGGGCAGTAAAGGTTTCTGAATCAAGACGGCAACCAAGGAAGACGCTACAAAGATCAGGACTGTGACACCCTGCTCAGGGACGGGTCGTCCCTGGACAGTGAACTGTACCTCCCTCAGAGCCCCGGCCCATCCCGGAGCCCCCGAAGGTATTCATCCCTTTCTGTCCTCCGAGGGGATCTGGCCACACGGAGGTGGGGGCAGAGACCGCAAGCTTGCCAGGTCCCCCCATCCCTCTACCTCCACACTCTGCAGCAGCCCTGCCCGCTCCTTGCTCCACTGGCTTTTCTCCTCCTTCAGGTGCAGGCTGAGCTCAGCCAGCCTGCCATTGACTCCCGCCACTTCCAGGCGGCTGCGGTGGAGCTCGGCCATGGTGCGGTCTCTGGCTCCCGCTGCGCTGGCCAGCTCCTCCCCCAGAAGGGCAGCCTTCTGCTGGCTCGAGGCGGCAAGCTCCTGGGCTCCTCGAAGCTGCTCCCTCAGGGGCTCCAGCTCAGCCTCAGAAGACAGGAGGAGATGGAGGTTAGGGCTCCCAGTGAGTCACTCGTGAACCAGGGAGGTAACGAGGCTCCTTGCTACCCACCGCCGCATCAGGACTTAAGATTTGTACTGCTCGGTCTTTAGCCTTGTCTTTCCCCCAGACTTTTCTATAGAGAGCCCTTGGAACTTCTTCTACTTCCTGTTGCCTAGGGGCTTCACTCACCACACGCTGCTGGGCCTGGCCTAGGGTGTCCTTCATCTGGGCCACCTTGTCCTTCAGTCGCTGGGCCTGAGCACCCTGTTCCTCCTGCCGGCCCTTCGCTTCCTGCAGCTCCAAATTTAAGCGATGGTTTTCTTGTTGTGCCATTTGGAGCTCAGCCTGATGGAGGTGGAGAATAGGGAAGGAAAGGGGTATATGTATCTGGGGTGGCTGGGGGGATGGTGAACCACTGTGATGAGAGAGGTCAAGGTTCCACTTTCCAGATTCAACACAAACCCAAGCATTCAGCTCTTGTCAGCCCTTCTTGGGGTCTCAGCTCAAAGCCATTCAGTCCTGAACATCGGGTGTCCGGCTCCCCACATGAGGTAAAAGCATCACAGCCTGGGCAGGGTCCTACATAAATCTAGGTATCCTGTGTGCCACTTCTGCTTCTCTGCTCTTCCTTTCATTTATTTATTTTTGAAAGATTTTATTTATATATTTCAGAGAGAGAGAGAGAGAGGGAACGAGCGCGTGCACAAGCATGAGCGGGGGCGGTGGAGGGAGAGGCAGACTCTCTACTGAGCAGAGAGCCCAACGTGGGGCTCGATCCCAGGACCCCGGGACCACAACCTGAGCCGAAGGCAGACTCTCAACTGACTGAGCCACCCAGGCGCCCATCTGCTCTTCCTTTTAGATCAACACTCAGTCTGGATGTCCCATAGGCACCTCCAACTCAGCACAGTCCACCTCCCACTCCACTCCTTCCCACTCTCATTTCCACCCATGGTATTAATTACTTCCCAAGTCACTCAGGCTGGGTCCGTTGGTGCCATGCCTGCTCGGCTCTGTTCTTTCCTTAGCAACCCACAGAAGAGCCTTTGGCATCTCTGTCCTCCATCTTGTTCACAGCCATCTTCCCTTTTCCACTATCATTGCAACCATGTTACATCAGGCCCTGGTTATTTACTTGGATTATTGAATAATCTCATAACTAGTTCATCTCCCACAAGGAAATCACATGAATCTTCTTTAAGTACCGTTTCTTAAGTACATGTCACCCTCTGAAAATCACGGACGCCTCTCACTGCTTACAGAATAAAGACTAAACTCCGGGTCCTCTCCAATCTGACCTAGGCCTCACCTCAAACTCTTCACCCACACATTCAATTGCCCTGAGTGTTCTGGGCTCTCAGCCTTTGCTCTCATCTTTCTCTGTTTCCAGAACGGCCTCCCTCTCATCTCTTGTCTACTCAAAATCTCCCTATTCCTCACTGCTGAGCAAATGGTTTCCAAATAATCTTCCACGGAAGCCTAGGGTTTGGAGGAAGCCATTTCGAGGTTCTGCAAATATGTGATTTGAGCTGCTTTTTTTTTTAAGATTTTATTTATTTATTTGACAGAGAGAGAGACAGCCAGCGAGAGAGGGAACACAAGCAGGGGGAGTGGGAGAGAAGGAAGCAGGCTCCCAGTGGAGGAGCCCGATATAGGGCTTGATCTCAGGACCCCAGGACCACGCCCTGAGCTGAAGGCAGACGCCTAACGACTGAGCCACCCAGGCGCCCCTGATTTGAGCTTCTTCTAAATCATTTTTAAAATATGAAAAAAAAAAAAAAAAAAAAACCCAACACACAGACTCACAACTTAACACAACAGTCTCGATCCACTGACATATGCTTCTAGGTTAATTCATTTTTGTGCAAACCTCAGAATAAAGTTTCTATTGGGTCTTCTATTGAACTGAAAAGCAAACTGAGATGGCCAGGTGGACAGTTTAACAATGGCTGTCATTCGCTCCTACTTGTGTGTGAGACTCAAAGTGTTCTCGGTACTGTACAACCAAAACACAGCACAGAAGTGTATTAGCTGCGGAGACTAACAGAGCAGTTATCTATAACCGCCGATTTCAAGGTCTGCCATCCATCAGGATTACCTAATTACTTCTGTTACCTTATAAGTCAACATTATACATTTGAATTTATAAAAATAAATTTATAGTAATAAAATATTGCTTTTATCTATTCATTGAAGTTCCACTAAGATATTAAACTTTACTGGGGGTGGAGAGGAAAGCTAAAAAAGTTGGAAAATACTAGGCCAGTTTATTCCCCCCCGTTTTGTTTTTTTAACTTAAGCTCTAGGGACAGCCTGCGTGGCTCAGTCAGTTAAGCATCTGCCTTCAGCTCAGGTCATGATCCCAGGGTCCTGGGATCGAGTCCTGCACCAGGTTCCTTGCTCAAAGGGGAGTCTGCTCCTCCCTCGGCCTGCCACTCCTCCTGCTTGTGCTCACTCTTTCTCTTTGGCAAACTAATAAATAAAATCTTTTAAAAAAATAAAGTAAGCTCTATGCTCAAAGTGGGGCTTGAACTCACCACCCTGAGATCAAGAGTCATACGCTCTGCTGACTGAGCCAGCTAGGCACCTCATACCTCCCTTTTTATTTTATTTTATGATTTTTTAAAGTTTTTTTAAAATTTTATTTATTTGACAGAGAGAGTGAGCGAGCAAGCATGACCGGGGAGCAGCAGGCAGAGAGGGAAGCAGGCTCCCTGCTGAGCAAGGAGCCCAGGGCGGGGCTCCATGACCTGAGCCGAAGGCAGACACTTAACACCTGAGCCACCCAGGCGCCCATCCTTTTTTACTTTTTATTTTAAAGATTTTATTTATTTATTTGAGAGAGAGAGAGCGAGCATGAGTGGGGTGAGGGGCAGAGGGAGAGGCAGACTCCCCGCCGAGCAGGGAGCCCGACATGGGGCTTGACCCCGGGACTCCAGGATCATGACCTGAGCCAAAGGCAGACGCTTGGTGCTTAATATAGTCCACTTTGACTAATCCTGATTTGGGTACGCATTTTATGCTCCTTAGGAGAGTGCATACAATGTTCTCTTTACGTTTTTATCCCTTTGGTGCCAGCACTCAGACAGGACTTCATAAACACTGGATGAACAATTCAGAAAGTGAACCGACTCAACTCTGAGCCCTTACCTCGCTTTGCTCCTTGTCTGCTTGCGCTTCTTTCAGCTGCCCCAGGAGCTTCTCTTGTTCCCGAGTCAGGGCCTTCACTGTGTCTCTCACCCTGCGCGTGGGGGGATGGAACGTCAGATGACCGACTGGTCACCAGAGAAGAAACGAGCGGCTCGGACTTCCGTCTTGAGCTCTTCTACCGGTGCTCCTCTAGGCCCAGACCTCCACCTGTCTTTGGGATGTTCAAATCCCCAGACCAAGGTGATCCCGTTGTCAGCCCTGAGTACCCAAGATTCCTGGTTCTAGACCACAATTTGGAAATAAAGTTTTTCTTTTCTCTTTATGTATCACTTTAAGGAAGGTTCTACTGATGGCTTCCTATTGTTTTCATTCCACCAAGAGACCAGAACCCAGTCTTTATTTAGACAAGGGACAGCCGTGATGGATTATAAACTTTGGACCGAGATCAGAAGTTGGTAGACTTTTCTGTAAAGGGCCTGAGAGTAAATATTACAGGCTCTGCAGGCTCACCATGAGGATTCTGTGGCAACTACTCAGCTCTGCCACGGCAGCGTGGAAGCAGCCCCAGACAACACGTACAGGAACAGCATGCCTGTCCCAATAAAACTTTATTTATGAACACTGAAATCTGAATTTCATATCTTCCTTTTCATACTTTCTTTTGTTTTTTAACCATTAATTAATTGTCAAAGCCACTCTTACCGCACAGGCTGTACAAAAACAGGTGGCAAGGCTACATTTGGCACATGGGCCATAGCTTACTGACCCCTGGTCTAGACAGTCCCTAATCTTTGCCAGATGCTCATTCTGATCCCTGCTTTTCTAGTCCATGATTTAAAACCTAGACATTAATATCTCCCTAGGGCAAGACTGACATATTCTGCACTGAAGAAGCCTCAGGGAGTAACTCGTGTTTCACTCTGGGCCTTGGATAATATGCCTCTTTCCTTTAAGGAGTTTAAAAAAATATGTCTAAGATCTACCAGTGCTGACTAAAGAGACTTAATTGTGTGATTTGATGAAAGAAAGAACAAGCATGTCTCTCCTGGTGAAAATTTGAAGGACAGGCACGAGAAGTGGCCAACATCTGTGCTATTTTGTAGAAATAACAGATGTCTGGTAGAAGAAAGAAATTCATCCTGTGTGACTCCAGAGGTCTAAACCAGGACCACGGGAGGAAAAGTTACAGGAGGGGATTAGAAGAGGGAAAGTTCGGTTCAATCCAAGAGGTACAAAATTGACAGCTGTCCGATTTTGAAAGAGGCTGTCTTCTGAACTAGTGAGCCTCTTAAATGCCCTATATTCCTCCCAGTGCTAACATTCTATGACTTAGGCTTTTTTCAGAGAGATTCCCTAACAGTCCAGGATCACCAGTTCGAACATTTCCTAACAGTGAGAATGGAGTCTAGTCTTCTTTTTCTTTTATTAAATTTATTTTTATTTTCTATTATTTTTAATAGTTTCTCTTTTCTTAAGATTTTTATTTATTTATTTATTGAGAGAAAGAGTGCTCGAGTGTGTGCACGCCTGCCTGAGCAGGGGCTGGGGGGTGGGGGTGGGGGGGAGGGCCAGAGGGAGAATCTCAAGCAGACTCCGGGCTGAGCTTGGAGCCTGACACGGGGTTTGATCTCACAACCCTGAGATCATGAACTGAGCCAAAACCAAGAATTGGATGCTTAACTGATGGAGCCACCCAGGTGCCCCCTCTTCCTTTTTTAAAAAAGATTTTTCAGTAATCTCTACACCCAACGAGGGGCTCAAACTGACAACCCCGAGATCAAGAGTCACCCAGTCTACTGACTGAGCCAGCCAGGCGCCCCTTTAATCTTCTTTGCTGCAGTAAAATCTGAAATCCATCTTGTCTTATCTTGTGTGGGCTGTTCTATCCATTCTCTTCTTCCAAATCCTCCACTCCTGGCTCCTACTTAGCCTTGGCTGTACCACAAATAGTAACTATGATGACTTCTGAAGGTGAGGAATACAGAATAGGCTGAAGAAAGATGGAAGGGAGCTAGCCAGGAAAAGATTTCCCCAGTAAGCAGGATAACCACATGAGACAGCAGGTTCGACTGCCGGAAACGAGAGGCTGGAGTGTGGGGGTGAGGAAATGGAAGGAAGTAACGGGGGCAGAGGAGGTCCTCTCACCTGTCCAGCTCCACCTCCTTTGTCAGCACTTTCTCACTGATGGTCTGGATGTCATCTTCCAGCTCCAGGATGCGCGCCACATGGTCTCCCTGTTGCCGGCTCAGGATGTCCCTCTCTTCTATGAGCTCCCCGTGGGACCGGGAAAGCCCCTGGAATTAAGGTTACCAAGGGAGAATGAAGTTGGGACTCACCTCTCAAAGAAAAGAACAAAGGCTTAGGAGAAGCAGACCGGAATTTGACTGTTCTGAGCCCCCAACCCCATCACCTTCCTTGAGAAAGAAACTGCAAGGGAACATTCCCTTGCTGGTGAATACAGCCACCTGCACCCTATCTCAGCACGCCTGTGTACCAAGAACTGAGTCTTATTACATTATATTTGCCATGTGTCTCCTGTCACCTCAAACTTATTCCCACTTGTTACTCCCTAAAGCTATTTTTTGATGCCAGAACCATCTCAAAAGCCCACTAATGTCTCTCCTTTTCCATCTTCACTGGGTTAGATTTTGGACTCTGGAGAGCAGCCAGGGCCTGTCACCCACCGGGCCCAACTCCCACCTTGTACTGCTCTGCTAGCTCCGCGTGCTCCTGCCTGGCGGTTGCCAGAGCCGTCTCGAGATCCTGTACTTGATTCCGCAGCTCTGTCACCTGTCCCTCCAGCTGCAGCTTCAGCTGCATCAGGTCATTCCTCTCTTGCTGGCTCTCGTCCAGCTGGTTCTACACGGGGCAGGATGAAGAGGGGGACTGTGCTTGTGAACGCCCCGTCCCCATCGCTCTGCAGATGCATTCGGGGCTGAGAAGTTACATCAGTACAAGCCATAAAAAGGTGAGTAAGGGGAGGCTTGGGCTGTTACTGAATCCTGCCCACCACCAGTCAGACACACTAGCTCCCGAGACCCTTGGAAGAAGTCTCTCCCCATCCATGCAGACAAAAGGGATGGCTCCCTGAATTTTACCTTATCTATTCTGGAACCAGACAGACGCAGGTTTACAATTTCTACTAGCTATGTCACTTTGAATGCGTTACTTAACTTCTCTGAGTCTTTGTCCTCATTTGTAAAGTGATCTCTTAGTATCTACTGTTGGAAGGTAATTGTAATGAGAATAACGAATGTAAAAACAGAACATGGAAGACACCCAGATGGCCCAAAGACACACGAAAAAACGCTCCACATCACTCGTCATCAGGGAAATACAAACCAGAACCACAATGAGATAGCACCCCACTCCTGTCAGAACGGCTAAAATCAACAACACAAGAAACAACAAGTGTTGGAGAGGATGTGGACAAAAGGAACTCTCTTACACTGTTGGTGGGAGTGCAAGCTGGTGCAGCCACTGTGGAAAATGGTATGGAGGTTCCTCAAAAAGTTAAAAACAGAACTTCTCTATGATGCAGGAATCGCACTCTAGGTATTTAACCAAAAAGTATGAAAACACTAATTCAAAAGGATACATGCACTCCTAAGTTTATTGCAGCACTATTTACCATAGCCAAACTATGGAAGCAGCCCAAGTGTCCACTGAATAATGAATGGATAAAGAAGATGTGGGGAGTACACACACACACACACACACACACACACACACAATACTCTTACTTGGCCATAAGGCAGACCAAGGTCTTGCCATTTGCAATGACATGGATGGAACTAGAGAGTATTATGCTAAGTGAAATAAGCCAGTCAGAGAAAGACAAATAGCATACGATTTCACTCACATGTGGAATTTATGAAACAAAACAAACGAGCATGGGGGAAAAAAGAGAGAGAGAGAGAAACAAACCAAGAGACTCTTAACTACAGAGAACAAACTGCTGGTTATCAGAGGGGAGGTGGGTGGGGGTGAATGAAATAGGTGATGGGGATTAAGAGCACACTTATCATGAAGAGCACTGAGTGATACATGGAACTGCTGAATCACTGTCTCGTACAGCTGGAACTACTATAACACTGTATGTTAACTACGCTGGAATTACAATTAAAAAAACAGAACATGGGGTAGGAGCTCACACATGTCTCACTTATGTAAGATATAAACATCTTCTTCCTATTCTTGTGTTGATTCCGTGTGTTTAGAGGCTTCTAGAAGGCGAGAATTGACTTCAATCACAGAGAAGCTACTCATTTTCACCTCCTCAGCTTTCCTCAAGTCTGTCCTCTTGTCTGGGGAGTGTACTTCCTCCCCACCTGTCCCTGTCCCTTCTCTTCCTTCAGGAAGTCCTTGCCAACATCTGCCCTTACTCTCTAATTCTCCTCTATTTGGTCCAATGGGAAAATAATACAAGCCACATATATAGTCTTTAAATTTTCCAGTAGATACTTCAAAAAAGTAACAAGAAACAGGTGAAATTCACTTTAATAATATTTTGTCTAACCCAGTCTCTCCAAAATATTATCATTTCAACATGTAATCAATATAAAAAATTATTGAGATCTTTTACTTTTTTAAATACGAAGTCTCCAAAATCCTTTGTGTATTTTACCCACATAGTACATCTCAATTTGGACCAGTCACATTTCAAGTGTTCAAGAGCCTCCAATATTGTCTGGGGCCCTACCATCTGCTCTAATTCCTCACCTGACCTGGAAGCAGGTTTCATCCTCCCCTTTCTCTGAACATGCCTTCCCTGGAGTGGCCTCCCTCCACCCTTTAGATCTTCCTCTAGGGCCTAGGACAGGATGTAGCACTTGGGAGGAATGCTCGAAAAGTACTTACGAAATCTTGAGTGACAATGGCCTGTGGGTGGCTTGCTTTCCTGCCCTACATGTTTTGTCTGTGTTAGATTGAGACTTTCTTAATGGCAAGATTGTGTAACTCCCAGTGAAGTCTTTGGTTGAGGCTATAGCCCAGGGGAGCGTAAAGTGAGAAGGGGTCCCTTGCCATGCTGCCCTCCCACTCCCCTGCCCAGGAGCTGCTCTGTTGCTCTGTTCTCACCTGCAGCACAGTGGCCTTGGGGACAACCAGCAGGATGTCAGAGCCACCATCAGTCTCCTCCAGGGTCACCAGTTCATCCATGGGCCTTGGCTCTCGGAACTGGAAAGGGGGGCTCTGCCCACACACCCGGCCCTGGCGGTTCACATATCGGAACTGGTAGAGCTGGGCTCCAGGCTTGGGCAGGTAGCTGGCTGTGGGAAGATGAATGGACCCAGGACCCGACTATGATCCCAGGCCCTCAAGTGCTTGACAGGTCTCCCTTCCCCTTGATGCGTCTTATCACCCACTGCCCTTGGCTCCAGCCCCTTGTTCCTGTTCCATATACTGTTTTCTTTCCACCTCCCACAGGCTATCTCCATTCCCTGGGATACTCTTCTCCCTTCTTTCTGCCTAGCCCTGTCGTTCCTCTCTTTCCCAAACCTACCTTCCATCATCATCATCATCATCATCATCATCATCATCATCATCACCATCATAATACCGCTGCTAGTTACCATTTACTGAGTGCCCACCCTGTACCAGGCACTATGCTAACCCTTTATGTGTATCACTTTAAAACTTCATATTGTACCTATAAGCCATGCATCCCCTTTACCGTTCAGGTAAAAAACACAGGGGGATTAAGTAATTTGTCCAAGACCAAACAGTTTGTAAGTATTAGAGTTGAGATTTGAACCCAGGTCTTTTGGAATTTAATGACCACCTTCTCAATCTATGATACCACCTTTCCCTCTTCCCTACCCCTAGTTCCCTAAGAGGACTTCCTCTTTTCTTCGGTAGGAGGCAAGATTAGTGGCTCTCTATAGTTCCTTCCATCCCTAAGTCCCTGATCTATAAGAATCCCATAATTCTATGTCTGCTGAGCCCTGTTGTATATAGTTCTTATTTTATTCATTTGCACTTATTTTTCTTTGTCCTCTGTGCCCAATTTTTGTTTCTGACCCCACTCTCCTCCTCTTAACCTCTATGTCCCTGCCTCCTCTATCCAGGACCTTCCATCTTCCCTCATACCTTGGAACTGGACGCTGGCATGGACAGGGGAGCCATCAGCCACACTTTCAGGCACCGAAGACCATACAAACGTATGGTAATCCCGAACACAGGCAGCCTCCACCTGTGAAGGCCCATGGTAGGATAGAGGTATGGTGATGGAACTACAAGCTATGGATGGCAGAAAGGGCTGAGGGACTGAGCGGGGGACAGGATGCTGTTACGGAGGCAAGGATGATGAGAGACAGTGAAAGTGGAGGGATACTTTGTGGCAGGGGAGAGCAAGGCTAAGGTGGGAGAAGATGATCTCTGCTTACACAGATGGCCTGTTATCTGTGACATCTTTTCCCTTCTTTTCTATCAATATGAGGTTGAGAATCCAAGGACTAAGTCATTCCCCTTATTTCAACCAACCCACGGCCCATAAATCTGAGCCAAAAGGGGTTCAGGGATACCTTGAAGATGCCAATCCAGTCGCTGGCACTGGGCACGGTGCCTGGGGGAAGGGTATAGTGACATTCCACCTTGGTGTTGGGGATGTAGGTGCGGGCTACATTCAGAAAGGTGACTCCACCTCGGGAAGGTGCCCGGCTTAGTGATGACTCTTCCATTCTGCCCTCGAGATACCTGCCCTCCTATGAAATAAAGGGTTAATATCCTAAAATCTCTCCAATCCATCTCTTCTGCCCCCCAACTCCATTTCCACCCACTCACAGTTCCTGCCACTACACCAGCCCGAAGGTTCTGGGACCCTTTGGAGGTATCATTTTTAGTCTCTCCAGAACATAGGTCTGACCTTCTGAGTCAGTCCCCATCCTGTCTCACACTGTACCTTTTCTGAGTCATAGACTCTTCCTAGAGTTAAGATCTCTCTCGTTTCTACTCCCTTTTCACAGCCCCATTGACCAAGTCTCAGTATCCCAGGCTCTGCTCTCTGAGTCCCTCCTTTTCCACCTCTTAACATCCTGAGCATTCCAAATTCTTCAGCCACCACCTCCCCATCCCATCCCCCATATCTTTCGACTTGTGGATTCAAAATCCACCTGAGGTGTGGGGCCCCCTCATTCTGAGCGGGTCTCCTTGCCCACTCCAGCTGTACCCAGGATGGCCTGTGACACCTGAAAACAGCAACTAATCTCTGAAAGTAATGACTGAATCTTCGGAGCTGGGAAGTGGCTGCGGGTACCAACAGCCCAATCCCCAGGCCCCTGACGTCTCAGTTCTCTCCCCTCTCAGAGCGTCCACCCCCATGAATTAAAAAAAAAAAAAAAAAAAAAAAAAAAAAAAAAAAACTGCTCTCTTC
>NW_024425119.1:43407586-43442596 GCF_017311325.1 Ursus maritimus
AAAAAAAAAAAAAAAAAAAAAAAAAAGCTTCTGCTCTCATTCAAGAGACAAAGGGAAAGGGAGGCTATAGGGAAAGACAGGTTTTGTCTCCCCACTTCATTACTCCAGGAAGTCAAGAATTCTGGAGGCGGCTGCTTCAAGGGTGGAGTGAAACACTCAGCAGGAACGTGGTGGTGTGGGGAGATGGAATGTGGGAGCCTGGAGCCAGGAAAGCCCCACCCCTGGGTAGGGGATAGACTGAAAGGTGGGAAGTAAGGGGCCCTGAGAAGGGGAAATATATATATGATGTTGAGAGAAGGGAGAGATAATTTAAACAGAACCTAACATTCTTTTCTTCAGGTCTTGCCAGGAGCAGAACTAGAAACCTACCGGTTTGACTATGTTAACCCAGCTGTAGTATTTTCCTTCCCATTTTCTCTCTGCCCCCTTCAGCCTCGATTCTAAGTGCCTGGAAGGGGTGCTGGAGGCATGCTGTAAGATGGGACTGAGAGGAAGAGGTGTTCCAAGCTAGGTGGGAACTATGGGGTGGGGTGGGGTGAGGAACAATAACAATAATCAGCAGAACTCCTCAGCCTGAGGCTGTGAGATGGCCCTCATCATCGCTCCACTAATCTTCATCCTCTGTCAGCAGCAGAGGACCGCGTCCAATCAGCCATGGCTAGTCACGTGCACACCCCTAAACATCACAAACCCACGCCCGGCAGAAGTCGGGGGCTAGGAACTTTAAAAAAACAACAGAAATTCAGTAGAGAAGGAAAGGTGAGCCAGCTGTCCAAAAAGAAGCAACTTCACCCTCCAAAATAAGGACTGGATTCAGGACAAGAGGTTTCTTTGGGGTTTCATCTCTAAAAAATCCCTAGTTAAAATGAGTCCATGTTTTCTCCAAATGCAATTCCTCTGGCTTTCTAAGTGGGGATGAGTTGTCTCCAAAGATTTAAGCCTGGGGAACCCCAAATATGCCCCACAAAGAAAATCCATAACAGCTGGAAACATTCACCAAACCTGCAACAAAGCTCTGGGCACTTAAAGTGTAGGAGTATCATAGCTTCAAGTGTTCAAGGGGGAGGGGAAGAGTCCCAACCCCCCAACTCTGTATGGCTCTAGAGTTCCTTAACATTCTTCCACTTAGAAGGCTCCCCCCCCCCCCCCAGGGATTCAGCGTAGTAAAGGCCTTTGGATTGGGGCGGGAGGGTAAGGAGAAAGGGAAGGTTTGGGAGGGAGGGTCAAGTCTTGCCTGGGAGAGAATGAGTAAATATTTCAGCTTCTCCCAACTATCTGAAGCGTAACAAGCTTTACAGAGAAGGCGTGAGGGGAGGGTGAAAACAGTGAGGGGGCACCCTCCTGATCCGGGCGCCCTAGAGACCCAGAACTCTTAAAACAGTAGGGGTGGCTTCTCCGGTACGGAAAGTATTAAAACCCAACGTTCCTGCATTTCCCTTCTACAGTTCCCTTAGATTATCCTTTCACAGACTAGAAAGTGGGGTGACCCCCGCATCAGATCGCCCCCAAATTAGGCCAAGTTTCTTACCCCACACACGGATCAGCTGTTCCCTCACCTTCCACCAACAACAAAAACAGCACTCCCGACTCTTGGAGGGGAGGGAGAAGAGTGGGCGTAAGGCCTTCTGGGGTTTGTGGTTTCTCCACCCTCTTTTGCCAGCGAGCCGGCTCGGAACTGGGACTACACATCCCAGGAAGCTGTGCGTGAGGAGGGCGGAGCAGGGGGCGGCCGTGGCTGCGCCCTCTTCGCGGCATCCTGGGAGGCGTAGTTCTCAATTCCGTGACTGTAAACGAGGGTGTGGCCACCAAAAGACTTCACGGCCCATGATTCCTTAGGAGGGGGCCGGCTGTATTAGCAGTGACTGCTGGTTGTAACGTGCGTGGTGGGTGGGACGGTGGGGAGGAGTTAGGGTCTTAAGGCCTCCTGCGTAAAGCCTTACGCGGGTGCGGAACGCGTTGCGTTGCGTCCTCCCGTTTGCTTTTCACAACAGGCTGTGGGATAGCTAGTATTGTTATCCATACTTTACAGATGAAGACACTAAAGCCCAGAAAGTTTAAGGAACCGGTCTAAAAGTATCAAAGCTATGCGGTGGTAGAACTCCAGTGCTGCACGACTCCCAGCTACCTACTATTTAGAGACGGGGGACTAGTAGCTGTGCTGGCAGTTTCTTCTTTGCTTCGACTTCGGGGACGGCCCCTGTAAAAACTCTGGGTGTCTCTGTGTGTGTGTGTGTGTGTGTGTGTGTGTGTGTGTGTGTGTGTGGTCCCCCCATCCCCCCGCCAACTTGAAGGTTTCAGGGCCAGGGGCCTGCTAATACCCACACACCTGGACTGGGCTCTCCTAGGGTGGCCTCTAAGTCTAGGAAGGGGACCCATTGCCTGAGGTGGTGGTGGTGATGAGGAAGTGGAGAAAGAATGAGGTTTGAAAGGGGAGACTGACATAATTCAAGGACTGGTCAGAACTCACAAACAAGCCACTTAGAAGGGCTGTTTGCCCAAGCCTTTCAGCAGCTTAAAGGAATTAGGATAACAATACATGTTATTTCTCCTGCTTTTATGTAGGAGAGGTGAAAGGTTCACACTCCTCCCACAGCCTAAGTCAAGTTAAAAACTTGGGCATCCTCCTGCCTCCCCCTTTCTGGACCCTCCAGGACCCTCCAGGTAGTCTGAGGCATTCAAAATGATCTCTCTCCCTGTCTCTGTATTAAGGGATTACAGTCTAAGGATTGATTTGTTCTTTCTAGGTGCCTGCTTTCTAGGTGCCTCCATAACTTAGTAACTCCTTACTAAGTTATGGAGCCTCTGCCTTTTCCAAGTTTTTTGGTTGTATTTTGCTTTTACGACTGAATAGGGTGTCTGGTGCTTGCCCTTGGGTGCCTTTCATCTGAAGATCTCCAAGCACTTAACAATAAGTCACTGGGCTTCACAAACATTAAGGTGACATGTCTGTGTCATTAGTCAGGATTTATGAGTTAGGGAATAAGCTGCTGGATGAGGAGCTGGCTCAAGGTCCTGGGGTGGGTTAAGAGTGGGGCCTGTTCAAGGACCCAGGTCCCATGTGTTCTTGATTTTTGTCTTCCACCCAGAAAAAAGGCTTGGAAGAAAATTCAGTCTCAGCTGGAGCTAAGAAAAAAAAAATCCATTTTTTGGGTGTTTACAATGTGTTCATGCTAAGAATTTTTCCATTTAATATGACAGGCTTATCTATATAGTAGGTCCTATTATTATCCCCATGTTACATATGATAAGGATTGAGGCACAATTAAAGTGACTTACCTGGCATCATCTAACTAGTAAGTGGTAGAATCAAAATTCAAGCACCAGCAGTCAGTGTACTAGGCTCCCACCACAGAAACTGCTAGTATGTGATACTAACTCCCAGTGTTCTAAGGAACAATACTGTTAATTAATCAAGGGACAAATGTTCGCTGAACATTTATGTGCAAGGCACAGGTGATGTGAAACAGATTCACTTAACAAATATATGTGTGAGATACTATGCTAGGTATTCAATAAATTTTGTGAAATAATTAATATAAAGGGGCACCTGGGTGGTCTAGTTGGCTAAGCATGGGACTCTTGGTTTCTGCTCAGGTCATGGTCTCAGTCCCGAGATCGAGCCCCACGTTGGACTCCCTGCTCATTGCCGAGTCTGTTTGAGATTCTCTCTGTCCTTCTCACTTTGCTCTGCCCCCTCCTTGCATGCTCTCTCTCTTTCAAATAAATAAAATCTTTTAAAAATTAAAAAAAAAAAGAAAGGATGAATATAAAATATAGATATTTGAAGGATGGATTGGATTTGGTTAGTTTGGCAGGACAAGGTCTAGGAAGGCAAAGCTTATTCTATCCCGAAGGAAAGATTCAGAAGTGGGATTTTTATAATGTTTACTGGAGCCTAGGGGTCATATGAAAACAGCATATACATTTCAGCTTTTTTTTAAACTCAGATTATTGGTAATGACTGCCTGAAATGTGTCAAGAAGGATTCTGAGGAAAGAGTGCTGGGATTAACTGGTAATATCTATCACGTACCCTAGAAGGAACATGGCAGTTGTAATAGATTGACTTGTTGTTTGAAGAGGACTCTCCTTCCCTGCCCATTGCTATGTGACTTGAAGTATCTCCTGCAGAAGGAGTACACATGTCTCATTTCATTGACTTTGACCTTGATCATGTTTCATATTTTGGCTGATGAGTTGTGAACAGATGCCATGTTTGTGCATGTGAGTTTCCACTTTCTTTTTCTTCTCTGCCCCTAGAATGGGTATATTCCATGTAAGAAATGCTCCTTCTGCCTGGGTCCTGAAATGAGAAGACCCATGGAGCAGAGCTGTAGCCTGCCCACAGCCTGCATATACATAAGTCAGAAATAAACCTTTGTTGCTATAAGCCACTGAGATTTTGGGATTGGTTGTTAGTGCAGCAAAGCTGACAAATAGTCATACCTGTGTAATGGTATCAAGTTTGAAAGATCAAGTTTGAAACGTAAGTTTAAGCCACAGTGTGGAGAATCTTGAGCTCCAGGTGAGACAGAGACAGCTATGTATTTATCAGAATCTCTTTCTTTTTCTTGGACACATAGCTGGGCCACATTTTTCAGTTTCCTTTTAAGTAATATGTTCCGTTTCTAGGCTTGACCTATGAAGCCTCCCAAGTGAGATCCTTCATAATGTTTCCTTTGTGGTTTGATGAATATGACCTTAAGCACAGCGACCTTGAAGGCCAAATGTTAAAGACAGCAGGGCCACAGGTTGGAAGGAACCTAGTTCCCTGAATCACCACTTGGCAGAGAACTGCCTGCTATAATCAGGAGTGTGCATTTTGGACTTCACTTGACCAATAAATCAAATTCTGTTCGTTACAATACTAAAATTTTGGGCTTTATGTTTTATAGTTACATAAAATACTATAAAATAATACATAACTATATAGTTATAGTTAATGTTTTTCCAACCAATACATCAGGTTAAAAAGTTTGGATTTGATTCCCATCAGGAATAGGAAGTTAGCTGCTGATAATTTTTTTAAAGGTTTTATTTATTCATTTATCCGAGGGGGGAGGGGCAGAGGGGGATGGAGAGGGACAAGCGGTCTCCATGGTGACAGCAGAGCGCCACAAGGGGGCGAGGGGCTCGATCCTACCACCCCATGATCATGACCCAAGCTGAAACCAAGAGTCTGACGCCCAACCAACTGAGCCACCCAGGTGCCCCAGATTTTTTTAAAAGCTTTTATTTATTTTTAAAAAGATTTTATTTATTTATTTGAGAGAGAGAGGGAGCATGAAGGGGGGAGCAAAGGGAAAGGGAGAAGCAGACTCCCTACTAAGCAGGAAGCCCGACCTGGGACTCGATCCCAGGACCCTGGGATCATGACCTGAGCCGAAGGCAGACACTTAACCGACTGAGCCACCCAGACGCCCTAAAAGATTTTAATTAATTAATTTATTTGAGAGAGAGAGGGCATGCAAGCAGGGGGAGGGGCAGAAAGAGAATCTCAAGCAGGCTCTGCACCGAGAGAGATGAGCTGAACACGGGACTGATCTCAAAACCCCGACATCAGGACCTGAGCTGTAATTATGAGTCCGACGCTTAACTGACTGAACCATGCAGGCGCCCCCTGATGATTTTTTGTAATAAGGGAAATAATACTGTGAAGTGAGAGTTACAGGATTGAAGACTACTTTCCGAGTGAGGCTGTGGGATCTTGGGACTGTCGGTGTTGTCAGAATACAGGGAAACTCCCGGCTGGGGCTGGGGTTAGATTGCCATGACATTGAAAGTCTCTCTAGAGGCTGTGAAAGGAGCTGCTGCAAAATGAATCCTATCTTCCCGGAGATTTAAGTCTCTTTTCTGTGTTTGTAAAAGTCCCGTCTCTCCAGCATTGCTCCATCTAGCCCAGGGCCTGATGCGTAATAAATGCTGAGCGGAAGCTGGTCCTGGACTCTTGCAAGGCTCTGAGGAACTACCACCAGCTGAGTGCCGAGAGAGAGGGGAGGGCTCTTTCACGCGCAGAATCATCACAACAACCATGCAAGGTGCTAGCAAATTTTACAGATGAAGACGCTGAAACTCGAAGAGAAACGTGCTCAGGGTGTCTTGGAACAACCTTATTCTGAAACCTGTACCTTTTGTAATGTAACAGGATGCTTTCTCAGCAAATCATAATGGCGAGTATTTACTGAGCGCCTGCCATGTGCCAGGCGCTCTCTGCTGGGTGCTTCACACACATACAGAAGCAGCTGGTGTACCAGATATTGTAGGCTGTTACTAGTGTTTCCAAACTGTGGACTCTGTGGGAAGTAGGTGTCGGAGCTGTAGTCCGCTCGGGCTGCCGTAACAACATATCACAGGCTGGGTGCCGCAAACAACAGGGTTTATTTCTCACAGTTCTAGATTTTGGGAGGGAAGTCCGAGATCAAGGTGCCGGCTGATTCGGTTCCTGATGAGGGCTCTCTTCTTGGCTTGTGGACGGCTGATTTCTCACGGTGTCCTCACATGGAAGACAGTGAGAAACAGCAACATCTCTGGTCTCTCCTTATAAAGGCACCAACTCCATCACGAGGGCCCCATCCTCAGACCCCATCTAACCCTAATTACTTCCCAGAAGTCCATCTTCAAATCCCATCACATTGTGCCTAAGGCTTCAACATATGAATTGTGGGTGGACGCAAACATTCAGGCCATAATGGTAGGGAAAACATTAACGTAATTCCAGGGCAAAGTCTGATTCTCTTGGACTTTTCTTTAGGGCCCCTGTCTCATTTTCCTTTGTCTCCTTAGTTCTTTGGCTCCATTTTCCTTAGACTGGGTGGAAGGGTGCTTTAGGGTTCTCACTAATACTCAGGTTCTGCAGCTCCTGCTTCACCCCACGGACCCACAGACGTACTCTAATTTCACAGTGTTCAGATGCCTTGGTCCTTCCTGTATTAGTAGGGAGCAAGATATGGCTCTGGGTACTCATCCATCTGTTTATTCAACAGATTTTTAAAAAATTTTATTTATTTGAGAGAGAGAGAGAAAATGAGGGGGGGCAGAGGGAGAAGCAGACTTCCCGCTCAGCAGGAAGCCCGATGCGAGGCTCGATCCCAGGACCCTGAGATCATGACCCGAGCCGAAGGCAGATACACAACTGTCTGAGCCACCCAGGTGCCCCTTATTTAATAGATTTTAAAAATTTTTTGTTTTTTAAATTTGTATTTATTTATTTATTTTAAAAATAGGCTCCCCACCCAATGTGGGGCTTGAACTCAGGGATCAGGGGTCACATGCTCTACCAACCAAGCCAGCCAGGCGCCCGTATGCAACAGATTTTTTAATAAGCGTTATGTGTCACCTGTTGGAATAATAGCTGACATTTGTAGCCCTCTGGTGTCAAAGGCCTTTTACATCCTTGGATTCCTCTGCTCCTCGCAACCAATACTATGAAGTGGCTCATATTATTACTATGTCATTTTTATCATTGAAGAGGCCGAGTTCCAGAAATATTAAATAACTTGTCTAAAGTCACACAGCTAGGATGAGAATTTCTGACTTCCAAGGGATCGCCTCTGCCCTCCACAGCCGTCACAGTCCAAATTCCACAGTGCCTCTGGCTTTGCTGCTTGCGATGATGACCTTACTACTTTGCTTCATGTATTCGTTAGGGTGTATGTAACAGGTGCAAAGGATAATCCTCCGATTTCAGGGGCTTAACATGATACAGATTTATGTATCGTATAGTCCAATGTGGCTATTTGTGATCAGGTAACTTACGAGTCCAGACCTGTTCAAGCTGGGGATCTGCCATCTTAAATATGTGGCTTCACGTGTCCCAGGTGTCAGCCAGCCAGCAGGTGGGGAAGGCATGTGGAGAAGGTACCACCACTCTCAACCTCCTCAGCCTGGACGTTTATATTCCCTTGCTGATAACCAGTTATATGGCCTCACCTCACTGCAAAGGGGCTGGAGATCAAATTTAGCCACTTTCTACCAACACTGGGTTGAGTTCACATTCTAAAGTTGTCCTGGGAGAAAGATGCCTCTGGAGAGAATGACCCTCATCTGTCCACATGTTCATGCCCCTATTTGTCTCTCACTCATTCCGCCGGAATTCACAGAGCACCAACTTTGTGAGCCATTCGTTGTCAAAGATCTCCTGGCTGAAGGACAGACTGAAGCCCAGTCAAGCAAAAAGTTGGTGGGGCATCAGGCCACAGGCTGACTGGTGATGCAAGTGGTCTTTTCCCTTCACGAGGCTGTTTGTTGGGGGCGCCTGGGCGGCTCAGTCGGTTAAGTGCCTGTCTTCAGCTCAGGTCATGACCTCAGGGTCCTGAGTGCGAGCCTCTTGTCCGGCTTCCTGGTCGATGGGGAACCTGCTTCTCCTTCTCCCTCTGCTGCTCCCCTGCTCATGTTCTCCTTCTCTCTCAAATAAAATAAATAAAAAAATTTTTTAAAAAAGAGGCTGTTTGTCATTCCTATAGTTTTTATTTTTATATTCTACTGGGAAGTTTGAAAATGTTTACACTTCACAAAATAAACAGAGCTTCCTTGTGGTCACAATTTAAGTAGTTGATTTCATGTACTTAACAGTTCTATTACCTTTCTAGCAGTTTCCCAATACGCTCTCTGGGAAATGGTGGGTGGATATATCCCATCCGCTTTCTGGGCCTCCCTAGTATAGGGGGAAGGGAGAAGGTTAACTCTGGAGCCTGGGAACACAGAAAGGAGGTAGCCCAGTTATCTTGCTGAAAACTCACTCTCATCAGCTAGAGAATGGAGAAAGGTGGAAAGACGGAAGAGTTATTTCGGAGGTAACATGGGCAGGGTATGGGGTGGTGAGGCAGAGGGGGCAGGACACTTTGGTTTGTGAAGTCACTTTCATGTCTATGGATGTGTGGCCCTAAAATGTTCAGTTTTTAGCTTTTCAAAAAAAAATTGTCACTTAATGTGTGCAACAGAGTACCTTGTCCCATCTCTAACCCAAGGACAAGGAAGAGTCAGCCATGGCTGATCACAGGTTCCTGTCTGCAGCTACGGGGATGGTGGTCCCTCCCCGAGATGGGGAACTTGGTGGGAGGAGCAGGTTTTGGCGTAGGTCTGGGTGACATTGGGATGGGGGAAGTTGTCCCTCTACTTTCGGATATAGAAGGTTTGAAATACTTCTGGTCTTCAGAAAGCCATTCCTTGTACTGTGGAGCTCGGCCTCCCCAGCCATCATTCTTTTTATTTAAAATTTTTTTTAATTTAATTTTTTTATTTTATTTTAAGTAGTCTCCACACCCAACGTGGGGCCTGAACTCATGACTCCAAGATTAAGAGTCACATGCTTTAATGACTGATCCAGCCAGCACCCCCCCCCCCCCCCCCCCCTTACTACCCATCACCGGTCTATCCCATTCCCCCCCCCCCCCCCCCCCCCCGCCCATCTTTCTGCAGCTCCAAACTTGCTCTTAAAGAAGATGAAGGGTGGTTCAGAAATTTAGGTGCTGGGAGGAGCAGAGGAGGCAAACATAGGTAAAATAGGTGAAGACTGTGTGTACACGTGTGTGTGTGTGTGAGTACCATTAGGAGGTTGGGACTGCAAAGACAATAGGTGTTCATCTACAGTGTGCATAACATTTGCACACTAATTAGCACACATAGGGACTCTTGGGTGTCTCAGTCCATTAAGCGTCTGCCTTTGGCTCAGGTCATGATCCCAGGGTCCTGGGATCAAGTCCCGCATCGGGCTTCCTGCTCAGTGGGGAGCCTGCTTCTCCTTCTGCCTGCTGCTCCCCTGCTTGGGCTCTCTGTCAAATAAATAAATAAAATCTTAAAAAAAAAAGTGACATGCCACCACACTGGTGGTAAGTTTACCCCCCAAAATAATTCGCACACATAAAAATGCATGGAGACCACCCCTCCAAGTCTCAGCCCCTCTCCTAACTGAAGAATCATCCTTTTCCTCGATTCTAGTTGTACCCCAAAGCCCCTAGTTCTTGCTGTTTAAAGTAGGGCTGGTCATACTTGGAAAGAAAAAACCAATTGGGGTCCCTCCTGTCAGTATAGGGTGACTTTGCTTTGTGCTTGGGTCAGAGTTGGGCGGAAGGGAGCGGCTGTCGAGGGGCCAGGACAGGGACAGAGACGAGCTTAGTCTGGTCTCAGGGGATGTCCTTGTCTTTATCTATCTGGGTCCCTCTTTCGGCCACTTTCCACTCACAGATTGTGTGGCATTTTGGAGGGTGGAGTGCCTGGGCACCTGGCCCACTACTTCCTGCCCCAGTCTGGCCCTGGGCACAAGCCACATGGTGCTGGCCATCAGCCTGGCCTCTTGCCCATCCATTATAGCCTCAGCTGCCAGGCTGGCACAGGTATTAAAACGAACTTCGATTAGGTTCTGCCCTCCCCCCAGTTCTGTTCCCGAGACCAAAGTGGTTGAGAGTCACAGAAGAGAGTACAGGCCGGGGCCGGCAACCAATGTCGACACAAACCTCTGGATGCTGGGAAGGGGTGACCGTGCCGCGGGGAGGACTGCGGAGGCACGAGGCTGTAGTCCCTGGAGGAGGAGCACCTTCACGTGCACTTGGCCTTGGGCAATGTTGGAGCAGACAGCAGGGGTTGCCATGGTGTAAAGGAAGACTCCCTACTAGATCCTGGGGGATGTTTCTTCCTCTCCCTCAATGTCTGTACACAGCCTCGTAGATGTGTGTGTGGGGGGGCTGTATCCCTAGGTGGGAGTGTGGACAGGGCTCCGATGCCGGAGGAAGGGGCCCTTAGCTGTGCCGGGCAGTGCCCAGGTGAACCTGGACTGAATATTGCAGGTCTGGACATCAGAATCTGTCCTGTGTGGCAGTGACAGCTGTGAGACTGCTGGTAGGGCACAGGAGAAGCACCAGCATGCCTGAGGCATGGGACCTTTCGGTCCCATGGTAGGGACCCACTGTATCTGCTCTGCGGGGCACAGGAGCGCTGCATACGTGGACCCCGGCTGTGGAAGCTGACGGCCCGGCCTGGCCCAGGTCGAGGCTGCATCTGTGCACGCGCCGTGAGGGGTGGTCTTGGCCGGTGGGATGTCCGTGGGGAGGGCTGGTCATGCCTCGCCTTTACGTGGCAATGGTATGTTCAAATATGTGAATCCCCTGGAGAAATGTTGGGTGGTGAGGGGGCGGGAAGTCTGAAAAAGATGGAGAATTTATGAGCTGCTTTTGTCGGGAGACAGTTGTAATGAAGAAAATTCAATTTTCTGCAGCTCGGAGAGTCAATATGCTAAATCTCGGAGAAGCTGTGGAGTGACAGCAGAATGGCAAAGTCAATGGGACGTGCGTGGGGGGAAGCTGTCTATCTGTGTCTGCAGTGAAGCTGCCTCCTCTCTGTACCCTTGAACCGCAGCGAGGGGGACGGGATGCAACAAGATACCCGACTTCTGGGACTGCCCCTTTCTCCCTTCCTCTTCCACCTCAGCGGCCATCTTCTCTCTTGCCTCCCGCTTGTGAGGAGAAAGGCTGCTCTTTCCCAGCCCAGTCCTACCCTAGCAACTCCTCAGGAAGTCCTTCTCCTAGTCTAACCAGCACTCCCTCTTGCTGAAGTTGCTGATTTCACAGTGGCTGTTTATAGACCAAAGTGATTGGTAGGAAAATCCGCTTTTCTTTGTAACTTCATTCCCAGTCTCCCTTTAGCTACTCTATGGCTGGCCTCCTGTTTCCCAGCAAGTTTCAACTTTTCCCCAGCCAGTGTTCACCTCCTGCCTTTCAGCATCCCGCTCGAGGAGGCAGGGGGGTGGCGTGGGGGGCTGGGGCGAGGCAAGCTGGGGATTCCTCTGTGAGCCACAGTGTCACCAGGAGCGGTGATTAGCCGAGCTGCTGGCTGTGTAATTGGTGTGTGCCCGCGTCCCGGGGGTCTGCTGTGTTAACAGAGGGTCCCTGTGGTGAGTAACGAGATCGTGCCTATGGCTGGTTGCACACGCTAATTAATTAGTGCTCCTCTCGTGTCGAGGAACGAGGACGATCTGGGCGAGGTGGTGGGGGGGGGGGCTAAAGCCCAAGAGCCCAGCTCTTCAGAGGCCAGAGGTCACCTAAGATTCTGCCAGAATGGGGGCGTTCAGGTTGGTGTGGAAGGTTAGCGGTCAGAGCTCTGGGAGCCCTGGCTGAAGAGAGGGTATGTGTGTGGGGGTGCGGGGGTGTGGCCTGGGCCTCAGTACAGTCCTGAGGAGGGCTGGGTGGAGGTGGGGGAAGGGGGAGGACACCCCCCTCAGCTGAGGGAGGACTTGAGGCTCAGCCTGTGTTAAAGCACAATCTCTCCGGGTGGCCCAGAGGGGATGGGCAGAGAATGGGGAGGAGACATTTCGGACTCCTTCCTGTCCTCTCTACCCTCCCTCACCTCGCTAAACGCAGCTTCTCAAGAGGCCATTTCACACTCACTGGGTACACAGAGCTCCAAAGTGCTCTTTGGCCATTCTCACCTCAGTAACCACTGCCTTCCCCCTTGCTGCCCACGCAGATACCCAGACTCCTCAGCCCCTGGGTGGATCTCGGAGTCCAGAAAACTCCTCTGAAGCCTGGGATCTGCAACCTAGATATTTGGGACATACCGTGGAGAACGTGAAGAAGTGGGGGGAAGGGGAGGGTTGGGAGAAACACCCCCCCCCAGTTTCCCCGGACAGTATGTTTACTCATAGCAGCAAGAAAGATTAAAGTGAGAGCAGAGGAAGAACTTCCAGCGATGTGACCGCACTACTTGTTCCCCGGAGCAGAAATCCTCCGCCTCATACAGGGAGGGATCAGGCTGAAAGGGGACCCATGGAGGGAGATCCTCTCCCCTTGAGTGTTGGGATTCAGCAAGGTGTGCGGGGTGGGGGGGGGAGGGGCGAGGAGACAAAATAGAGCAAGCAGGCAGAGGAGGAGATGAGACTGCGGCGGGGAATCTTTGGCTTCCATGTGGAGGCGCGAGTCCCGTTCCCGCACACGGTAATTGCTAAATTACCCGCCATCTGCTCGGCTCTCAGACATAAATTATCTGCGAGGAGAAAAGACGCAGAGGCTGCGCACTTTCCTTTCTCTCCCTCAAACCCGCGCTAGGAGCTGGGGGGAGCCTTCCCTCCAGCCGGAGTGGAAGCGGACGTGGTGGGGCGCCCTGATGGGGAACACTCACTATTTGCCTCTGTCCTCTCCTGAGAGGGAGTGGCTTTGGGGTGACCAAGTAACCAGGCCCACCACCCAAGGTCCCAGGGCTGCCGAGGGTCCCTTCGGACCCGGGGCAGGGCGGAGCCGCGAGCAGGCGGGGCCCGGCCTCGAGAGGCTACTCAGGAGGGGGCGGGGCTCGCCGTGGTGGGCGGGGCTTCCCCAGGTGTGGCTGAACTGCCTCGCAGGTTTCCCCCGGGTCACCCTGTTCCTCTGCGCACCCCGCCCATCACTTTGCTCCTAAGGAGAGATCTCTTCAGCTCCCGTTCACCCGTCGGGGTCTCTCAGAAGGAAGACAGCAGGGAGGGTAGGCAGAGGGCAGGAGGAGAGAGAAGGGACAAACTTCCTTTCATTCGGCTCTGAACCCTGCTCTTCCTCCCTAGATTCTGAAGGGGGTGTGTGTGTGAAAGCTGATGTAGAAATGACTAGAAATGGGGCAAAATGGTAGGATGCAGCAGGTGGGAGACTTGGAGGTAATGGGAAGGTGGAGCCCGCTGGGAGATGGGGTTGTTTGGGGAGATGAGTCGTGAGCGGAGGGAGGCAGGCTGGGTAGGTGGTAAATTGTCAAGGTGGGAGGGGACAGGGTGGGAGGTGGGCGGGGAAGGGGTCGGAGAGATGGGGTGGGCGGGGTGAGGGTCGCAGAGATGGAGGTGGGCGGGGTGGGGAGGTGGAGGAACCTGGACGGGGCAATGGCAGATGGAAACTCAGAGATGGTAGGGTGGTGAGTTGTCTGGAAGGAGGGCTGGAGGAGAATCTGAGGGGGAGAAGGGGGAGACGGACAGCAGTTCCGAGGCAGGTCAGAGCCTGGGAGGAATCTAGTAGGGAGTAATGACTGTGGCAAGGAAAGCAAGGGAGCGTGTGGGTCCTTGGAGGGTCCCCGGAAGGTGAGGGCCAGACCTCCAGAGCCACTTCCCACTCAGGTTGAGGCCTGACTCCGGAGGGGAGCTGAGGAGGCCACCTGAGAGGCAGGGGTAGGGGTAGGGGTGCGATCCCTTCCTCCGCCAGGCCAAGGCACCTGCAGGGTGTGCCCATCAGGGTGGGGGCAGGCTGGGCCGCTTCCCAGCTCCGAGCGCAGAAGCTAGTGGGGTTTCTTCCGAGCGATTGTTTAGTATTCATGGGGCGACGCAATCTCTCCCACATCTGCTTAGCACAGCAAGTCCTGTCATATAACTGTCTCCCGCACTGTCTGTCCATAAAGAATGTCTCGGAATTGGTGTAATTCAGAGAAATTAATGACGACTTTCCGCGGGACGGCTCCCTGGGGGATGATTAACACTTCATCGTCCATCTGATGCGCGGGGCCCAGCGCTCCATCGCGAACATTTGGGCCGTGGCCAGCCGCATTAAAGGTTATTACGGAAAACGCGACCTGCAAACGGGCGAGAGGCATGATGGACCAGGAGGGGCGGGGGCTGGGGTGGGGGCTGGGGAGTCGGATGGAGCCGGCCAAGTCGGAGATCAAGTTTCCCGAGGTGTGCGCACCTGGGGGTCTGAGGCTGAAGGAGACTGGGTTTCTGTTTGAGCCACAGTTGGATTGGAAAGGTGTTGGGGAGACGCTCACCACAGGGGCTAGGGAAGGGAATGGGGTGGCTTTCTATGGGCGGACACATTGCTGGACACATTGCTGATGGAAGATTTCCCTGTCTTAATCCTCACAGAATGATTGGGTAAATTTTATGAACCCCACCTTACAGGTGGTAAAACTGAGGTTCAGAGAGGTTGCATAAAGTGCCCAAGGTAAGACAGTTTATTAAAAGAAGCAGAGACAGGATTTGAACTCAGGTCGGTAACTCCTGAGTTCCTGCTCTTTCTCCCACACCACTGGGCAAAAGGTCTCACTCTTATGCGTCTGCCTCACCTTCCGACTTGGGGGTGTGGGGGCGGGGGGGGGTGAGGGGGGGCAGATAGGTGCTCAAAAATGCTCATTGTAGGAAGGAATGAATTATCTGTGTATGTTTCACTTCCATGGTGTGGCCAGAGTCCTAGAGACTGTGGTGGCAGGAAGAGGAACCTAGCAAAAGAGTTCCAGTGTGGGGTCAGGAAATTGGAAATAGGTTTCTTGTGGGTTTCCCTGCTCTCTCCTGGGTTCTAGACCTCTAGAATCTCGAGGATGGGGCTCTGGATCCTTAGAATCAAGGAGCAGAGCTACATGTGTGTATGTGCACAAGGGTGTGTGAGTGTAAGTTTGCTTGTGTGTGACTGTGTAAGTGTATGAGTCCGTGAGTAGGTGTCTGTGTCGCGTACATGGGAGAATGCTCATGACCTCTGGGTGTGGATGTGTGTGTATTTGGAGAGTACGTGCCTGTGTATATGTACGAGTGTGAGCATCTGTGTGTCTGCGTGTGTGCAAGTGGGTGTGGATGTGTACATGTGTGTGAGGTCCCAAGGGAGCCCGAAGACTCCTTGCTGAAGAGGTTTTTGATTTGATTTGTCCGAATTTCTAGCAGGTTTGAGGCTGTGGCCTGTGGTGGGGGGAGGTGGGAGGCCAGAAGAGGAAGGCTGTCAGTGCTGGGGTGTGGAGGATGGGGCCACCTGAGCAGTGGTGCCCCTGTACTGCCAGGCACAGGGGGAGGGCGTCAGGGTCCTGGGTCTGAAGCTGGATGGAGACTGAGTCCTGAGACCTGCACTCAGGGCTTGCACTGGAAGTGCTCAGAGGCCCTGCTCTGACCAGGGAGGGCCATGAAGAGGTGGGGCCAGGGTGGGAGGGGGGCCAGACAGTGGAGGGTTCAGGCCGACTCTCTTCCCCCCACCAGATTTTGGGAATGATCTTCAGAGGCTGCAATTCCTAACTGAAGGCTCCACCCATCCTGCTTTAGGGCAGTAGCGTCCCCAGAAGCCATCCCCAGAAGCCCTTGTGTGCCACCCCCGACACTGGGATGGTGATAACACAGTGAAAACTCTCTCTAGTCAGTGTTCCCCAGACAGGTACAGAACAAGTCCTTGTCTCTTGGGGGCCTCTAGTAAGGCCATGTATGCATTCTTACTGAGTTTCACACAAGCTTTCAGACCCCTTGTGCTGGGAAGTTCTTACTGAGTCTAACCTGAAATCCTCTTGTTGCACTTTGTACCAAATAAGCCCAGGCTGAGTTTGTGACATTGGAACGCAGCACTGAACATGGAAGTAGTTTCTTCTAGATCGGAAAGTGGGTCTGGAATACAGGGACACTGAGAGGATGTGGGGCTAAAGCCTGGTGGATCACGGACGGGTCAGACCATTCCTGGGCAGGAGGGCAGTGATCATCGGGGCAGATTCAGAGAAGAGGGTTCAGAGACCACCAGTTGCAACACTCTTTACACACAGGAGCCTGAGGCCCTCCAGGTGGAAATATTCAGTGTCCCCTGCTCTGTGACAGCCACCTCTGGGAAACCCAGGCCCCTGACTCCTGGAGTCAGGGTCCTTCTTCGGCCCCATCTGGAGGACCCTACACTCTGTTCCAATTCTCTTGGCTTGATGCAATGGAGAGAAAGGGAAGAGTACGTCAGCTAGATGGGGGTGCTGTCCCCCTTCTTCTTGCTTAAAATGATAGTGACTGTTTTTCACCCTTCCCACTGGGCTTCAAGGCCGCTGATCCACAGACACCTGTTTCTTTTCCTTCCTGCTCTCCCTCCACAGGCTCCCTGGGTCTGGTCTCTTATCTCCACCTGGGCAGCCAGCCCACTATTCAGCCCTGCTTACCTTGCTCCTGGCCTCATAGTCCGTCCCCAGCCTGAACCGACTTCTCTCCTCCTCTTCCTGCACACCAGCCTCTCAGCCCTTTGCAGTATAGCCCCATATTCTCCTCCTCTGGGAAATCTTCCCTGATTAGTTCTCCTGGTTCTGGATCCCAAATCTTTTCTTTCTAGACCACTGACAAGGTACTTGCAGGCCTTTCCTAGTTCTTCTCTCTTCTCTTTCCTGGCTGTGTTCTTTGTCCCTGCTCCCTCCTCCGACCTCCCTGCCCCCCCCCCCCAACTCTGCCTCCCCATGGGCAGGGCCAGGTTATCTCATTCCTCCCAGGACCCCTCTCCCTGCACTGGGAGGGTTAGGACTACAGACTGAACCCTTCCCTGTTTTCTGTGTTCTGGGGATAGCAGAGATAGTGGTGTCCAACTGGGTTTCATCCCGAGGCGGGAGGTGGCAGAGCAGATCGTCCCCTGTCTGTATCCTAGACTTTTATTCTGGTTCAGGCCTGACTCCCAACTCCTCCTCCTCCTCCTGTTCCTGGTTGCCTCTGACCCAGTTAACAAGCCCCTCTAGACGGCTGCCCCGGAGCCCTGAGATGCTGGGTCTGATGTGGGGAGTGACAGGCAGTCTCATTGTGGTTTCTCACTTTGGGCTTCACACTGCCCCCCAGCATCTGCCTCCTATTGGGTCTCTGCACACCTCTTTTCTCTTTCAGTCTTCTCTTCCATCCTCTCTTTCCTTCCTCCACTCCATCCTCACTCAGCCCACCTGTCCCCAAAGCCTGAGTTCTTTCAGCAAGCTCTTCCTTTCCTGAGACCCTTGGGATTGGCCTTCTGCCCCGGGAGGAGGATGGGTGAGTGGAGGTCTGGGTGGAGGAGAGGGTAGCGGCTCTGGTGGGGCGCCAGGCCTAGCTCGGGACCTAGCGATGCTTTGACCGCCACCTTGTGGCCATATTGAGAACTGCAGGGTGCGGGCCTTGCTGAGAGGGGAAGGGGAGAGGGGGATACCGGCAGGGTAGTGGGCCTCAGAATTCCTAATCGACATTGGAGGTTTCCTCGGGGAGCCTTTGAATTCCTAACTGACGGGGGAGTAGAAACCTGGGAGGAAAGCCAAGTAGCAAGGACACGTCTAGATGGAGAGAGATAATTGAAACCCTGTCCTCAAGCCTCAAACCTCCTATTCAAATTCTCCATCCCCAAAAGAGCCCTAAAAGGGAGACAGTCTGAAACTAAAGCAGGAGTTGATATCTGACCTGCAGAAGAACTTCCCAACAAATCCCAAATAGTGTTTGGATGCCACTGTTTCTGACAGGTGCACAGCTTTTTCAAAGACCCCCCCCCCATTCCTAGTGAGTTGTCCCGCCTTCCCCAGGTACCCTGATCTATCATGCTCAGCTCATTGGGCCTATTCAGTAAAGCTCAGGTTCCTCAGCCTTCCCTACTCCAGCCCGTGTGTGCCTATGGCCAAGATGCTAATCTGGGAAGTCTCTTCTCTGGTCTAACTGCAGTCCTTCCTGTAGCACTGGAAATGGAGAGATCCACCATAGAGCTAGAAGAACTGTAGATGGGAAGGTGGCCAGAGAAAGGAACCTGTGAGGAAGGTTCTGAGGAAGGGCAGTTCTGCCTCAGTTTCTCCTACATTCTCCTCTCCCCTGCCCTATCGGATCCTTGGAGATGAAGGAGATGGGACAGAGTGGTTCCCTTCATTGAAGAACTCTCTCTGCTTGGGCTTCGGGATTCACAGGTGTTGGGGAAAGGGTGAAGCTCTGAGTTCCAGTCATGACCCTCATTATTCAGGGGGTATCTTGGGGAGGAAAGATGCGGGGTGGTATTTGTCTCCATCAGCCTGAGTCCTTCTGGTCTCACCCAGGGTCCCTTTGAAGTCTTTTTCTTCCCTGACACCCACATGCCAGTTCCTCAGAAGCCCTCACCATGATACCTCTTCCTCCACCCCTCTACCCCCACTCCAGCACCGCTTTTTGGTGGGCTGGGAGTCCCCGAATCCTCCCTGCCATTCCCCTCTCTTTCCCCATCACTGCTTGGAGATCTTGGCCAGGAGCCCTGGCTCTGAGGGCTCGGGGTGGGGGCTGTGCCCTGACGCCCTCCCTCTGAGGCGCCATTCCTCCCCTGCCTCATTTGCTGCTGCTGACCTTACTGAGTTAAATTAAAAAGCAATGTTCTGTGTGCGGCTTCAGCCCCGTGGAGCTTGACTCTGGGAAGACGAAGACAATTACCGGCCCCTCCGTCTCCCTCTCATCTGGCTGCCTTATAATTTTTTCCCCTGCTGCCTGGTATGCAACATTTATGTTTTTAATAACACCAGAATGGTTTTGACCTTGGGAATTCATAGCAGAATGGGCACCGCGAGAGGCCCCAACGTGATTGGCGTTTGTCTCAGTCCTTTGCAGGGAGGAGGCTCTGTCTGCTGCCTCTTCCATTCTGGGGAAGGTGTGTGGGGGCTGCACCCAGAGGGTCTAGGGGGAAATTGCAAAAGCCAGAATGGACAAGGGGGCACCTGGGGAGAGGGAAAGAAAAGGGGAGGGTTTTGTCTTTTCAGGTTTTCCCTATGGGATGAAAGTTGGAATGAGGTGTTTGAGAGGCTGGCATGGCTTTTTTTTTTTTTTTTTTTTTTCATCTTGTTTTATAAGGAAGGAGTCCTGGATTGGGGAATGGCATGGCGGTCATGTGTGTTAGGGGGGCTACGTGGGAAGGGTGGGCTGTGGCACACCTGTATGCACACACTCAGTCAGCTCACAAGTTTGTACATGTGGGCGCCTCCCTCCCCCCATTGGCTCCATTCCACTGAATCAATGCATTCAATCCCGTTACCAACACCTTGGTCAGGTCTTTAGCTCTGAGGAGAGGGGAAGAAGTAAGGGTGAACCAGAAGACAGGAGTCATACTTGAAGCAGAACTTCCCAGCTGAGGAGAAAGAGAACAGGATAGAGCCCTCCCCTGGTTTGCAGTAGGGTTTTCTTTCCTGTCCCTCCCATCTTTCCTTTTCTCTCTTTTCTGCTTTTCTGTGCTCCACTCCCTAGGTGACCCAGCTTTTGAGGTTAAAGGAGAGCCAGTGGCAGCAAGAAGGATCTGGAGGAGGAGTAGGCGGGTCAGCAGAGGGATGGGAGAGGCAAGGAGCAGCGAAGGGCCTGAGAGAGAGGATCCTTGGGAAGACAGAGTTGGGGACCCTGGGTGGTCCCTCGCCTCCATGTGTACAGGGCTGCAGTAGGAGGGACCAAGATTAGAACTGGGAAGATGCTTCCCTGTCTGCAGCTTTGAGGAGCCTCTGCAAATACAGAGAAAAGAGCAAATGATGAATGAAGAGACAGTCAGGAAGTAGGAGGAGAGGGACAGAGGCTGTGGGACTCTGAGGACATGAGGGGTGTGTGTGCTGAGGATGAGGGGTGCACAACAGGTTTCTGTGGCATACATCTCGGTGCTCTGTGGTGAACAGTCCTTTGTGCACTAGTTCTGAGTGTAAAAACATATAACGGGGGGAAGGGTGTAGCTTTGACATCAGTGTTTTAAACCCAGGGTTGTGAGCTGGCTTCCTACAGGGGCCTACGAAGTATGTTTTTCCTTTACGACTGGCAGTCAGCACCAATGGGAAGACCCTTGTACTGGGAATCGAGAAAAGTTGGGTTTCAGTTCTGGCTTTAGTTATCAGCTGGGACCCTGTGAAGCATCACCCTCTTGGAGCTGGGATGTCGACTGCTGTCCAACTGTGGGAGGAAAAGCCTTGTGAGCCTTCTGTGCCAGCAGCCCCAGTGCTGGGGACCAGAAAAGGAAAAGGGGCTGGAACGGGTGATGGTATTTCAAGCGATGCCAGTGGAAAGAGCTGCAAGCGGGGTTTCCCGAATCAGAAATTCACGGGTTCTTGGTGGAGCCAAAGACTCCCCCAGCCTGGGCCGCCCAGCCCTATCTCAGCACCCAGGGCCCAGGGCTATCTCTGCAGGGAGAGCCGTTCTCTGCCGCCCTCTTGTGGCCGCCGAGCCCTTCTCTGGTCGCCGCTGAGAAGGTTCCTCTCAAGTCCGCAGGGCTGCGTCCCTCGCCCCCTGGTGGAAGTTGAGTATATTACAAGAAGCGATCTTGGGTCGTCCAACTGCATCTTTCCCCCTCCATCTCCCCTAGTTTCTGGAGGCACTCACGACCTCCTTAAGGCTGCAAAGTCTTCCTGAGATTTAACCGTCTTTGCCATTGCTTGAAGTTTTAAGTTCTGCTTTTGGGGATGTGCAGTGGAGACAAGGGGCTGAGATCAAGTAACAGCAGATAGAGCCATTTCTCTTCCTCGTTGGGTTCCATTTACAACCCCAGCTTCCCAGGGTCATTGGGAGTTCTCAAAGAAAGACGGCAGGGGCTGGTACATTCCTGGAGAAAATGGGTCTGGAGCAGACCAGGCATTATGCGTCTAGGCTTCTGTGAATTTGCACCTGAGCTCAGTCCGTCAGCGTCAGCAGGGAGATGGATTGGCAGGAGCCAGGAGGCAAGAGACAGGGATGATGGAGGGAGATGGCATATTTGACAGATGCTGACAGGACTGGTTATTTGCTAGCTTTGGAATCCCCTCCCACCCACCACGCTGCCCTTGGCCCTCCCTTTCTAGTACTCAGTGCTCATTAGTGACTGCCTGTCTTTGGGGAGAAACCCAGTCGGCCAAGTTGCACTGGGGTGGGCAAAGGGTCAGAGAAGGAGGTAGGGACACCAGGTAAATGATGGAGGAGGAGTGGTTGGAATGCCTGGGATTTGAGCTGGGGTCGGATGATCACTGGGGTGCTTGGAAGGCTTGGCAGGGGAAACTGTCCTGGGGGCAGACACTGAGTTGGGGGGGGTGACTGAGTGGGGGGCAGGGGTGGGAGGGGATATTTAAAGGAATTGAGTTCCACTGATTTAGGCGCTGATTTTAGGAACACTGGTGAAATAGGAGCCAATGATTCTTTTGAGAGCCTTCTCTGTACAAGGAAGGGTTATAGGTGCCATGAGGGGATAAAAGAGGGACAGGCATGTTTCCTGTTCTCCTTCCCGTATTTGAAGACCTGCCGCATGTCCTCCCTGGACTTGTTGCTTCACTAGTGCTTGTCTGACGGGTGCAAGGAGCTGCTCGGCAGTTCTCCCCCCGGGGTGCAGAGGCAAAGCTCCCAGGCTCATTTCTGTTTTGCACACCCCCGCCCCTCCGGCAAAGCACCTCCAGTGGGCCTTCTGCCTCGCATTATTCCCCTTCCCGCCGAGATACCTGGGGGCGGGGGAGGGGGGACCTCGGGTGCCCTCCCAGAATTTCCAGTGGCTCCCAGGGGACGAACTGGGGAGAGGGAGGGGTAAGCCTTACGACCCCGAGCGGCCAGGGTAGCAGGCAGGGAGGGAATCAGGATTTGGAATCGTGGAGAATGTTCGGTGAGGGGCAGAATGCTGCAGTCGGAGCCCGCGCTGCATCCTAATCAGCGCTGCGGAGGCTGCGCGGCGAGCCGTCAATCTTCCACACAAAGGGCCGCCCGCCGCGTCCCCTCCCGGCCCTCGGCGCCGGCCCACCCCTGTAACTGCCCCGCAGTGCTGGCAGGCGGAGAAGGGGGGACACGGACACACAGACAGGGGCAGAAAGGCCCAGTCAGTTCGTGCCATGACCGACAGAGTGGGGCCAAGAAGACAGAGCTGGTCAGAGCACCCTGGAGAATCAAAGAGACCACCGAGACAGGGTCAACAGAGACAGGGAGACAGGCCCAGAGACAGGAGAGAGGAAAGTGAGGAGCTTCCAGAGAGCAGGGTTAAGATGGAAGACAGACACAAAGAGACACCCAGAGCCAGAGGTGGTAGAGGCAGACACAGACTCAGAGACATGAGTCCGACCAGCTCAGGGATCGAAAAGCCCCGAACCCAGAGCCAAAGACTGGCTGATGGACGAGGGGCCAGGGCAGAGAAGAAACCGGGAGGAGTGCGCCCAGAGAGGGAGGGAGAGGGAGACAGAGAAGGGAAAGGAGGAGGCGGGGGCAGAGGCTGAGGAGGTGAGAAGGGGCACGTAGAGGCGGTCGAGGGTGGGATGCAGGCTCTGCACCAAGGGCTCTGCTGGCCTTTCAGGACCTGGGACTCTGGCGGGAGGAGAGGACCGTGTGTGTGTGCGCGCGCTCGCAACACAGCAATTCAAAGCTCTATTCAAAATGCCAGAATCATCTGGTGCTGAATGACATTTCCACACAGCCTCCCTCCGCAGCGACTGCTCTGAGCAGAAGAAGTGGAGGGTGGGGGAGAGAACGGCGAAAAGATGGAAGTTAGAGAAAGACTGAGATAGGAAAAGAAATGGCAGAGCTGTGACAGAGATCAGAGGGAGAGAAATTGATAGTGAAAAAGGAAGTAGAGACATGGACAGAAGGCAGAGAAAAACAGAGGTGGAGAAAGAAATATGATGGAGGGGGCGTGGGTGAGAGACAGGGAGAGGGAGGGCGCCTGCAGGAGGGAAAGAGGGGCAGGGAGAGAGCCATAGCTAAGTAGGCATGGTTGAGAAGACAGAGCAGGGGGAAAGGGGGGGAAGCAAACAGGGCACCAGCCTCCCCAGAGAGGTCACTGGCTGGAATGAAACAACCCTGTGGTGAGGTAGGGAGGTGGTCAATGAATGCTTCTTAGGACGACCTTGTCTCTCTTTTTTAAATACCATGAACCAATTCCAAGGCACGCCATCTTCTTCAAAGTAGGGCTTGTAACTGCTGCTGCCGGTGCCTGGGTCACTCCTGGCATTCCTCCTTGGGGATCGCCTTTACAGCCTGCGGCACAGCCCTAAGCATGCTCACCAGAGGCCAATTTTTATCCTTTAGGAGGGATCTAATTTTTGAAAATTGCCAGGTTTTCTCCGAGGCTGGAGAATAAGGTGAGGACCCAGCGGGGAAGCAGTAGTTCCAGTTAAAAACAAAGTGAATGGGGGAAGACACAGTGGGGGATGCACCCTCCTCCATGGCTCTGAAAGGTCATTGTGAAGGAGAAGCTCGCAGGATGTGACAGAAGGAGACATTCCTGGTGGCTGCTGGAGCCCCAGTTTGATTTTTCCGTCTGTTAAAACCAGGCAGTAGTGCTTCCAGGAGCATTCGAGGCCTGGTATTGGAGGAGCGAGGCCTGGCATTTGCCAAAAATATTTGGTCAAATGGTCCTGCCCTTGGGAAACTTACAATCCCCCTTCCTGCCAACTAATATGCAAAGTAACCTGGTGACACTCACCCAGCACAGATCAACAAGTGTAAAGGACTAGGGCAAATTCAGAATCAGAGGCAGTTAGTTCAGGGAAGGCTGCCTGGAGGAGGGGGAGTTATGAGTGGGTGTAGAAGGAGAAACCCAACAGGGCATGGAATGGAGGAGGAAATGAACAAGAGAAACTCTCTCTCTTGCTTCTGAAGCAGGATAAGCAAACTATAAACCAGACAGGAGACAGATTTGCTGGCCTGGAATAAATAGCTGGATTGGGGGACCAGCGTGAAGGGGAATGGAGAGGAGTAGGCTGGGTGATCTGAATTTGCTAGGAGAGGGTGCCCAATGGAGGGTGCCTTGACACCTATTAGCCAGTGATGCTTGTGCACACAGTTTCTGGAGAAGAGCATATCAAGTTTGCATGTCTTCTGTGTGTGTTTGGGGGGGAGGGTGTACATCCAGGTGGCTTTGTGCCAAGTGGCTTTGTGCCCCAGGCTCTTATTTTTCCATGTCTGTGTGTGATTGGTATGTTGCTATGTCTGAGTGCGTTTGTTCATTTGTGTGTTTCCATATGGTCATGTGTGAATGGTATCTTGGTTGCTTTTTGTGTATTTTATTTGGCTGCATGCGGTGGAGTGCGGCGTGTGTGCGGGCGGGCGTGTTGTGTGTGTGTGCGTGTGTGTGCGCGTGTCTGCAGGAGGAGTGGGGCCGGCGGGGAGCCCTGGCTGCCCAAGCATCACCGTCTGTCTCTCTCCCTCCACTGGCTCCATCTGCCCTCGCTGAGGTCGTGACAAGGAGGCAAACAGCAAACGGCAAACTGCTACGCCCAGAGAGACGTGAAACATTGTAAACCGTGCGCAGACTCCTCCTGGGGGGGAGAAACCCGCATGGAGCCAGAGGGCAGACAGACAGACAGCCCTGCCATCACAGTCGCTTCTCTGAGCAGGTGCACCCACAGGCCTACCACGTACAGAAGGCCACACACACTCGCTCTTGACCTCGCTCTCCCCACCACTCCTCCGAGCCCTGCGTCCCTGCCTGCCATCACCTCCAAACGCCTGCGAGGGTTTGGGGCAATGGGGCTGGGGGCGCTCACTCGGATCTCGGAGCCGATCTCCGGATATCTAATCGCTCCTTTGGCCGTGGAGGGGTGTGTGCGTGCGTGTGTATGTGCGTGTGCCTCCTCCTTCACTCCCTCCCCGGTCCCGCCACCTCCACCCCCCTTCCGGCCCGCGGCAGTTTCCGAAATCGCCCGGCGGCCGAGAATTCATTAGCGGGGGGCGGATGTAAACGCAGCGCGGTGGAACGTTTTAATTAGGCCTGAACAATAAACAAGCTAAACGAGGCGCGCAGGGCTCCCTGGCGGGCCCTCAGCCTCCTCCGCGCCGCGCGGACTCATTACGGCTGCAGCCAATTTCATGCAGTCGCCTAGCGCGGGCCGGGCCGGGGCCGGGCCGGGGGCGGGGGCGCGCTCGGGGTCTGCGGGGCGCGGAGCTGGGGCGGCGGGGTTCGGGGCAGGCCCCCCGGGGGCGGCGCGGCTGGGCCGGTGCCCGCCCCGCAGGGCCCGCCGCTCCCCCACTTCTCCACCACCCATCTGCCTTTCTCAGTGTCCTTGAGATGAAGGTCCCTCCCCACGCCAGCCGGCCGCTGCGAGCTCCAGGCTTGCTTTTTCGGGCCTATCTCTTCCTCCCTTCTCCCCCCTCCCTCCCTCTTTGCGGCGGACTCTGGCTCCCCTCTCCGCGCGCCGCCGCCGCTTCTAACCCTCGGTTCCTCCTTTTGCCGCAGTCTCCGTATCTCTTCGACAGGGTCTCTCCCTCCCTCTCGCTTTCAGACTTTCGCCTCGACTTTATCTTTCGTCCCCAGGCCGCCGCTACCGTTCCGGCTCCGGCGTGGTAGACCCCGGAGCCCAGTTTCTCCGCGTCCTTGCCCTCGGGCTCCGTCTGCCCCCGCCCGGGCCTCCCCCTCCACGTTCTCCCTCTGGCCTCCCGCGCCCTACCCGCTCCCAGTCTCCAGCCCCGCCTTCGGTCTGTTTCTACCCGGCTCCTTTCTCCGACCCGCCGTCTCCGCCTGGGTTTCAGGTGTGGTCCCTGGCTTTGCCCCCCCCCCCCCGCTCCCCTCCATGGGGGCTCTTCGGGCCCAGAAAGAGTTACAGTTTGGCCTGTTTCCTCCTCTCCCTTACTTTTGTGAAGCAGCTTGCTGGTTCCCAGTCTCTGTCAGGACTTCCCTGTTTGTGGGTGGCAGTGATGAAGCTGGTCTTGGGCCGGGTTTGAACCCTGGGCCAGTTCCTCACCACGTAGCCCTTAACCTGGACTTACTCACCTGGGAAATGGGGGAAATCATTTTAGGGGCTTCATGGGACCGTAGTGAGAATTAGCACCACGGTAGGGAATGTGACATCCTTGGCACATAGCAGGCAGTCAAAAATACTAGCTCTTATTATTTGCCCTTCCTCAATCTGCTTCCCTCTCTCCTTAGCCTGGAGTTAAAAAAAAAAAATGTTACCAAAATAATAGACTGTATAAGCCAAAGCCGCTTGAGTATCAGGAATTTCACGTGGTTCAGCCTGACAAAGGCTCTAAGGTCTGAACACAGGGAATGCCTGTGAGTGTAGACAAGAAGGGAGGGAATGCCTGTGAGTGTAGACAAGAAGGGAGGATGGGGACTGGACTGAACCACAGAACACAGGAAACTGTGTGAATCCGTGCACTGGATGGAGCAAATTCAAACCCAGGGAGCATGGAGGCATATCCCAAAGGCCAACCTGCATCTGTCCTGTGGTGGCAGTGCTGGCCGCCCTCTGTCCATGCTGTCCTGGGTCTGTGTCTGCTGGGAGGCTGCGGTGGTCCTGGGAGTCCAGCTCCCCCGGTACTCTCACCTCCAGACAGGACCTGGACTCCTAGAGCCGCAAGACCTCCATCATCCTGTCCCTTCCACGCAGGCGACACACACCCCCCCACACACGTGCCCTGGGATTTCTAAAGGGAAGGACTACCCCACTGGAGATGGATTCCCTCCAGCTGCCATTTCCCGACACTGAGTCTCACAGGGCAGTGGGGACTCAGAATGCTATCCCTGCTTGGGTTTCTTTCTCCGTTTCTTTCTTTCTCCTAGGGAGCAGAATCCATGAGTCACACACTCTACCTTCTCTATGTGTCTGGGGTACCGAGGGGAGAGCCAGAGGGAGGAACAGGGGCCCTGCCCTGCAGGAGGTCCTGGGCAGCTGGGAAGATGAGACTGCCAGCCAGGACCGAGAGGCACAGGGCTCTGGGCACTCCCTCAGCAAATGTTCCTGAGCCGAGTTGGTCAAGGGCAGCTGGACCAGGCCCCATGACTCGGATGATGGGAGACTGGCAATGACCAAAGGAGGGAAGATGGAGGAAGACACAGAGGTCTCCAAGGTTTCCTAGGAGACAAGGAGAATGATACTTAGTTAGCAAGGAGCAGGAAAATGGAGAGGAGAGGAGCACATAAGTCAGAGTTCTCAGGAAGTGCGTTATCTTGGGGTAAGGAATATGAACCTTGGAGACGGATGAGGAGGAAGTGTGCGTGTGTATCAGGGAGGCAGAGGGATGGGGGAGGCAGGGTCTGCTGGAGAAAGGGCCAGAGAGCTTGGGGGAGATGACCTAGAGGGCCATCCCTCTGGGGGTGGATGTGATGGGGTGGCAGTGGTGGTGGGGATGTGGGGCAGCCACGTAAAATGTGCCAGGTTCGTAGCTCCACTGTGACCCTGGGCTGGGCGGGCAAGATGTAAGATGCTGGGAAGCGAGGCTGACTTCCCTGGCCTTGATGTGTCCTCATAAGCTGTGAGGATGAATGAGCCTGGATTTCATAGGCTAGTGAGCCATGGCTGGGTGGAGACAGCTGCTCAGGCCATGAAATGTGGGGAAGAGGCCTCTGGGGGTCAGTAGACAGAAAGAGGGAGAGGGAGACAGGGATGGGGATGGGGAGGGGTCATGGGAAGCCTGAAGGCTTTGAGACTTTTATCCTGGCTCTCCCTTTACCTAGCCCTTCCATGGATTGAATTACGTGTTTTAAAGCTAAAAAATCTTCAGTAAATGATCTGGCTTAGCCTTTCATCTTCAGAGGGTAAGATATTACAGCCCCACTTCACAGATGAGGCCTAAACTTGGCAAAGCTCTCCTGGGCAGAATATGTCCACAAAGGTACCAGGAAGCATGTCTTTGCCCTCTGGGGAGGGATTTCTCCCTGACACAAATAGGCCCCAGGCCTGACTCCTTACCAGGATAGAATCTTCAGGAGGGGACACCAGAATGCAGTCATTTGATTCTTTGCTTTGGCCCTTATTGGCTCTGTGACTTGAGGCAAGTTACTAAACCTCTCTGCGCCTTAGTCTCCTTATCTGTAAAATAACAATACTAACACCTGCTTCTATAGTTTATTATTGAAGATAAAACGAGCTTTATGTGAAAGAACTGTGTACAGTTATGAAGGTTTATAAATCCAGATATATTAAGCATTTTAAACCATCCTTATCCTCATCTTTGATACCTTCTCAGCTTCTTCTCTCCAGACCCACCAAGCACATCAGCCTCCTGTCTCCCAAGCTCTTTGTACCCACCCCCACCCCAGCCTCTGAATTTGGCATTTCCTTCCCTTCACTCTCTGTGTCCATAGGTCCCTCAACACTTGAAGGATCTGGCTACACTTTATTAACTTATATGCATTTCTTTCTCTGCCAGGGTTTCTTGTCTCGTGTGTCTCTCTTCTCACATCCCAGAGAACAGTATCCTGTCTTTCCTCCCTTGGGATGCCTTCCTTCCCCCTAGGGCTGGATTCACAGGGTGAGTCCAAAGAATGGACCGAGAGAGGTTCAGACACGAGAGGGAGGCCTTGTGGGACAGGACAGCCAACTAGACAGCAAACTGTCTGCTGTGGGGTTCTTACCTCCAGGCTGTGTCAACCCTTCTTCAGAGTGTTTGCCTTGACTGGGGGAGGGAAACAGTCCTCTCCCTCCTGGAGCTAAAGGTTAGAGTGGAATTATTTTCCTAATGTTTACAAGCCTATATTTTGTTCCCTGATGTGGGACACATCATCTAGAGGTCCATCCCACATGAAAAGAAAGGGCAGTCAAGAGAGGGCTTTCCTTTTCCTGTTTGGGTTATGTGTGCGTGTGTCTCTGTGTGTGCCTGTATGTCTCTCTTGTCCTAGCATTTACCAATCCCAGCTCTAAGGAAATCCTTTCCAAAGTGTATTTTAAATTTCTTTTGCTGAAATTAAGCCCATCTCTTTTGTGGAGGCAGTTTCTAAAGTCCAGTATCTGGTTCAGTGTCTTTCATAAAAGATGTGCGTCCATGGGGGAGGAGAGTAAAGGGTAGAACTTGGAGAAGAAATGTAATTACCCAGCTCCTGGCTTTAATTACACGTAAGCCCTGGATATTCTGAACTTTATTAAACTTCTGAGTGTCCATGGGGGTGGGATGGATCTGGTGGGTGTTGCTCCCTGGTCTTCTCTGCAGGACCTCTGTGGAGGGTTCTCTTTCTACCCTCCCTCCCCATCCCAGCCTTTGGCTACACACCTTTCGCTCTGCTACAGGTGGCGCTCTGATCAGCTCTTCCAGAAAGGAAGATATCAACCGTCCAGTCCAGGTGTCTCACTGACGCTCTTTCTATTTCTCAAGATCCTCTGATGCCTTCTCCCCAAACCCAGATGCTCTCCCCCAACACCATGTCTTTTGATAACCCACTTAGCTGTTCTGGAGGGAGGGACTCTTTCTGGAGGGAGCCTTGTCTCCTCCTAAGCTGCTTACTAATTACAAACAGAAAGGCTGGTCTGTGAGATTAGTCCCTCCCAAGCTCCCTGGCTTGATGGAAGGAGGCAGGAGCTGGGGGATTTAAAGTGCAATTTCCTGTACCTTTTTCATTTCCTGCTGGGGGTTGTGGAGAGCAATAAGCAAGGTGGGTGGGCAGGCCGAATGACTGGGCAGGTGGGGGATGGGCTGGGCGAAGCATCCCTCCATCACTCTTCTGCCATCCCCCCTTCCAGGTCTCAAGGTGAGTTCCTTAGGGATGAGACACTTGATAAATCAGTACCTGGCACTCCTTCCAATCCCTCTCTTCCCTCCCTGAGGTAAAGAAAGTGAGTAGAGAGGACTGGGAGATGATCCAGGTCCCATGATTAGAATAATAGATGACAGGACAGGAAGGAATCATAGCTATGAGTTGGGTCTCCTCAGGTAACAGATGGGGAAACTGAGGCCTTGGAGAGGGCATGTAACCTGTCCCAAAGTCACCTATCTAATGGTGGGCTGGTGTGACTGGGATTTACCTGACTTCCAGGACTCTCAGTTCAGTGCTCTTTACTCAGTCACGTGGGCTGTGGGTTGCTCATGTGTCTATGTATGTGAGTGCACGTGGGCGGGGATGAAATAGGAGAAGGAATAGGGGGGTATGGGGAGGTATCTGGTCACCTAGGGCTCCAGGTTCTAAAATATTCATTCTTTGGTGGGTCTTGTAGAAGAGCACAAGGAAGTCCAACCTTGTGGAAGGCTTTTGTGAGTTGGTCCAGGAAATAGACAGGTGGATAAAAAGGAGAGAGGGAGGCTCTGTGACTCTTGGAAACGATTAGCCCCACATCTCATCTTACCCTCTCCACAGTCAGAGGTGGATGAGGTGGGGGAGGGGGCAAGGCAGAGGACAAAGGAGCCAATTATTGAGTGAGTGGATTAATTGATTAATTGTCCAGAAGCTTCCAATGCTCCCCCAACAATGACATCCCCTCCCCCCGACCCCAGTCAGGCATGGCCTCGGTTGGCCTGGATTATTAATTAGGGCTTGAAGTCATTTAACGATGATTTCATTATCGACGTGCTGTCTGTCTCAGGCTCAGCCCGGTTGCCAGGGCGACTCTGATCGATTGCCTTTCTACAAGTCAGCCGGCTCCTGCCTCTCCGGAGCCTGACTGTTGGCAAGCACTCCCTAGCGTTCCCCTCTGGTACTGCAGAGTCTCCTAGTTGCCCGCTTTGTGTGACCCAGCCAAGAAACAGGTATAGGGCTGCCTTGGGGGTCCTTCAGCTGGTCTGGAGCTTGGGCTGCCCAGCTTTGGTCCCCATTCCAGATATACTGACCTACCTAGCTGTTGTCAGGGACTCTAGGGATCAGGTCCTCCTTTTCCCTGGTTTGTCGAGTCCTTCCGACCCTGTTCCCCGGTGGCCATCTACCCATATCTCCTTGGAATGGGTGTAGGAAGAGGTAGGTGACCTCAGTTCTCATCCTGCAGCCTCTGGGAGGCCCAAACCAGCTGTGATAAGGTTCTTCCTCCCCTGCTTTTTTTTTTTTTTTCAAGATTTTGTTTATTTATCTGAGAGAGAGAGAGAAAGAGAGAGAGGAGGAGCAGAGGGAGAGATACAGGCAGACTCCGTGCTGAGGGCAGAGACCCATGCGGGGCTCGATTCCAGGACCCTGAGATCATGACCCAAGCCAAAATCAAGAATTGGCCGCTTAACTGATTGAGCCACCCAGGTGTCCCGATTAAGTTCTTCCTGCTGCTAGAGACGCCTTGGGCTCTAACTATAACCAGACATCTGGCCTCTGGGATGTTAATATGAGGCTGGCAGGGAAGAGGGTGGGTAGAACATTTCCCCTTTAGACCGCTTGAGTTAATGTTCTTAGGGTCTCCCCTGGCCCTGCGAGGAGCTAGGGGAGCTAGTCTTTGCAGAGCCCCAAGAAAGCTTGGGGAAAAAGGCAGAGGCCAGTTTGCCATGTGAAGTCTTAGGTCTTCAGAAACTTGGCTGGTTGCTTCATCACTGGTCCCTTAAAACCTAGATTCACACATGTATACTGGCCTCAGGGTCTCTATTCTCTGCCTCAGTCTCTCCTTTTGTGGGTTTCATATGTATATCTGTGGGGGCCCTTTAGTGGAGTGCTGCTTGACGGCATTGATCGTGACTGCTCGGAAGGTGTCTATATTGTTGATTCCAAATTAATGGACAATCGCTAACATCTTATTTTGCTTATACTTTGCATGGTGTTATTTAGCTCTCAATGCAGATATGGTCCCAGTCCTTAACCTCTCCTCACTCTTCTCCAAGTGATCCCTACCCAGAGTCTGGCCCCAACACTTTCTCCAGAGCTTGTGTGCCTCTCTTGTCTGCTTTCTCTTTCTCCTCAGCCCCCACTCCCCTGTGCACTGGCTCTGCCAGGCTGCATTAACTCTGAAAAATTTAGGGCTGAGCTTCAGGCCTCTTTTGATTGCAGCATTTGGGGGAGAGGGCAAGGGAGGCAGTTTTTCTACCCACGTAGGGGTCCCCGAGAGCCCCAGGTTGGCACTGGGAGAGAGCCTGGGGGCAGCTGTGGCAGCAGCTCACCCTATCAGCTTTCTGGGCACATCCACCGCCAAGCAGCACCTGAGAGGGGAACCGCTCCGCAGCGAGCCGAGGGAGATTGAAGAGGATCATAAAGAAAATATATATCCCCCTCCCCGGCCTCGCTCCCTCCTCCTGCTGCACACTTGCCTCCTTCTCTCTCTTTGTCTTGCTCCCTCCCCCTCCTCACTGCATCCCTGTTTTCTTTGTTCCTACTTTGCCTCCTTCGCCTTCATCTCTGTCAGGCAGGTCTGTCTGTCTATCAGGTCTGTCTGTCTCTCTGACTCCAAATACATTTTGGTCTGAGTTTTTCCAAGGCTGTGTCTGCCATCAGCTCTTCTTTCTCCCTGCCTCCCTCCCTGCGTCCCTCCCTCAGTCTCCGAGGGTCTGTCTTCCCATCACATCTTTATGAGGTTCACCGTGTGTGCCTTTTAGTTTCTCCATCCACATCTCTGGTCTCTCTCCTTTTGCTGCCTCCCCCATCCCTGTTCCCTCTCTTGCCCCGCCCCCTTCCATCTCTCTCCCTTGCTTCTCTTATCTCTGTCTCTTTCAGCTCTTCCCCTGTCTCTGGCTCACACCCCTGCCTCCTCTCCACCTCCCTCCTCCCACCCCTCAAGGTTCAGGTACTTCGTGTGAAATCACCTGGATGGGCTCCAACTGCCAGGTCCCCCCATGCTGTACCCCCACCTGCAGGAGAGATTTATGGCCCCAACTCTGCGTCCTCTGCATTCCCCCCAGCCCTGGGCCCGTTCTTCTCATTACCTGGTGATTATCTGGGGGCCCTGGCATTTCCCCCAGCCTCCCACCCTCCACCCAGCAGACAGTGAATAGCATAGGGAGAAAGGGGAAGGGATAGCTCTTGGGACCAGATGCAAGGACATAGAGACCCTCCCCCTGCACCGCCCTTCTTTCCCTGAAGCAGATGCACATCTGGGAAAATCCCAGCTTGAGGCAGGGGAAGACAGCCTAGGACATAAATCAAACACCCAGATGCCCCTCCCCTACTGTTCTGTCATTACAGCCATCCTTCCAATTCCTGCCTGTCTCCTTTGCCTCTGGGAATTTTGGCTCTGTAGTCTTGGCTGGGCCACTCATCCACTGCCCAGAATAGGGCCTGGAACAAAGGAGGTGCTCAATTAATGCCTTTGGTCCATGCCTAATGGAGATGTGTGAGAGCAGGGTCAATGTGATTTTTAGGTTTTCCTCAGTTGGAGGTTTTTTCTGAGATCTGAAGCAATCCTTTCTGCTCCAATTTCAATGCTGTGTCTTAGTATAGTTAATATAGACTCCATGCCCTTGCAGTCCTGCCACCACGCTTCTCTCCTCTCCCTCCAACTCCACCCTAATTTAGGGTTTAGAGGAATCTCAGCACTATCAAGTAAAGGCAGTGATGCCCTTTTTCCCTGAGACGGATGGCTTTTCGGGTCGATCACTTGGGCATTCAGCTCTTGGTCTCTAAGTAGGCCCCACCTTCCCCATCTCTGAGAAGGCACCTTCCTTTGGTCACTGTTTCAGGGTCTTGGAAACCCTACTTTTTTTTTTTTTAAGATTTATTTATTTTGGAGAGAAAGAGAGAGATTGTGTGTGTGTCGGGGGGGAGGAGCAGAGGGAGAGGAACAAGCACACGCGTGCTAAGCGGAGAGCCCGACATGAGTCTTTTTTTTTTTTTTTTAAAGATTTTATTTATTTATTTGACAGAGAGAGAGACAGCCAGCGAGAGAGGGAACACAAGCAGGGGGAGTGGGAGAGGAAGAAGCAGGCTCCCAGCAGAGGAGCCTGACGTGGGGCGCAGAGGAGCCTGACGTGGGGCTCGATCCTGTAACACCAGAATCACGGCCTGAGCCGAAGGCAGACGCTTAACCGCTGTGCCACCCAGGCGCCGCCCGACTTGAGTCTTGATCCCGCAACCCTGAGACCATGACCTGAAGTGAAACCAAGAGTCTGATGCCTAACTGGCCGAGCCACCCAGGTGCCCTGGAAACCCTCCGTTTTGAGTGTCTGGAGCAGGAAGCTCTCTAGGTAGGGTTGGTATCTTTTTCTTTATTTCCTCCAACACAATGCTCAATGCATATTCAGTTAGAATATGCTATGACCATTGAACGACTGTCTCAGGAACTCCCTTGTGGTGAACTTATGCCAGTTCCCTTTTAGTTATATTTCTGGAGTGATGTGAAATGTGGGGGAGGGGGAGGGGACGGATGGTGGTGGTAGAAGAACCTAGCAAAGATGTTTTGGGTGAAGTGGTTGGAGGGTGCTTCTATCCTTGTTTATAGGACTCCTGAGTGGGTTCTTTAGCTGGATCTGGGACTGGCCCCCAAATCACCGCAGGCTGGGCTCCACCTGGCTCCCCACACTCTCCTGCCAACTGGGAACTCCTCCATGCACAGGATCCTGGAAAGAGTGTTTACTTATAAATTCGCATCTTGCTGCCCAGTCTCAAACAACGTCCCATTTAAGCCCTCACTCCACCTCCTCACCCAGGCAGGGACCCACTAATCTTCCTTTGCCCACCTCCAGCTTTCCTCCTGGAACGGGGCTAAGCCACTTCCTTCCCACTTTCCCACCCTTCCCAAAGCCCCTCCCTGAGGGTCCCGCTTCCCCGAGAGCCCCGCCTTCCTGGGGCCCCGCCCCCGAGGGTTCCACCTCCCCGAGGGCCCCGCCTCCCCGGGGGCCCCGCCTCCCCGAGGGTCCGGCTTCCCCTAGAGCCCCGCCTCCCCGAGAGCCCCGCCTCCC
>NW_024425119.1:43442606-43605698 GCF_017311325.1 Ursus maritimus
GGCCCCGCCTCCCCGAGGGCCCCGCCTCCCCGAGGGCCCCGCCTCCCCGAGGTCACTGGCTGGGTTCTGCGGCATATCCTGATACTTCTTGGCCAAGCTCCTTACCTCTCCTTGGGTTTAGCTTGCACTTTCTTCTCAGGTCTTTCTCTCCTGAGGTAGAAAAAGCCCACGGGTAAGTGATTGCTCGTGTTTCTAGAGCTGGCAAGAAAACTGACAGAGCCTGAGAGGAAGGAGGCGGGGCTTGGAGTGCCACTGGCTGTGGAAGCCTGTGGTGTTTGAGCAGAGGGTATTTCAAGGCTCCAGAGCTAGACTCTGGATTGGGGTGGGGGGGGGCAGACCAGAGGCCTTGCGAATTTGGGAAGGGCAGGTAGGTTAGCTGGGGTTGGAGTGATTTGGAGGCCTACACTCTGTCCTCCTCCAGACCGGAAAGGTTCTCAGCTCTGCTGAGGAAAATAGGCGTTAGGGGAGGTTGTTCCTTGGCGCTTCTCCTCGGCGTCCTTCCCACCTCTTTGCCCTGCCCGCCTTCCCGGCCTTTGCTTTCTGGCCTAGTGCGGAGCTTGCTTTCCTCATCTGTGTCTTTCCCACAGGGCCTAGCACAGAGTATGCTCAGACCCATTCTTCGAATGAATGGAGAATCTTCCACCTGGCCCTGCTGCCTCCTCCATGTTTTGCCTCGTTTCTCGGGGGAGATTCTGAAAGTCTCTGCATCTGTCTTCTTAGGGAGGGCATTGGTGTGGACTTCGCAGAATAGCAGGTCCAGTTTGATAAGGCGGTCCACTGTAAGGAGAGAAGATTTATGCGTCTTCCTCCTCCAGGCACGAAGAGCTAGGTATCTGTTTTTGCAGCTGCTGAATGTATCGCCCTGCCTTTCTGAGCTAATTTTAAAAAGCTGCGGTGGGGATTGAGTATAGGCTAGGTCAGGCTGGAGGAGGAAAGATTACCAAGTTCCCCTGGGGTGTGGCTGCCTAGTGGTCTTTAAAACACTGTACGGAGGAGGCTTGTCTGAGGTCCCAAATATATTGTAAACGAGCCAGTGCTAAATAAACCTTGAAACTTGATGGCTCTCTTCTCTCTCTTGAAATCTATCAATTTTATGTACATGATAGGCATATGTATTGATTGATAAAGGCTTGGAGGAGAAGCCAGAAATAGGACTGGCTTTCTGGGTCTCCAAGAGGCATTTTGCTGTTATCACAAAACATATTTGCAACTCTTTAATTTCTAAGGCCCTTGGAGTCTTGACTTGTTCTCTGCCCAGCACCCCCACCTTCCCCGTCGTGTACCCTGTAGGCAGTACCTCGACAGCAGAACCCAGACAACACTTATCCATGCATGACACCGGTTGTATTGATTGTATGTGGCAAATGTTGATTTCTAGGTTGTCTTTCTCTTGCCCTCTAGCAGTTCTTGGGCAACTTCTCTCATTATGAATTGATACGGGTTATGTGCCTCCAGAAGGCAGACTCATTTTGACCTTAGTTTAAGCAAAATCATGTGGAAAGGCCAATTTCCTTCACCAAGTATATTCCAAAGTGATAAAAAATGATTTTTGGATTATGTTCTTTTGGTTTACCCTTATCCTTTTTCTCTTTTATTATTGCAGAAATCATGAAGCAGGCTGGGGATTAGAGAGAACAAGGGAATAGGGATAAAGAGTCTCCCTTAAAAAAGGGGTGGTGGAGGCTCGTTGTTGTACATCATGATGCATGAGCTGGGGTGCTGCAGATGGGTTTTTTTAAAATTTTTATTTATTTATTTATTTTAGAGAGGGAGAGAGGGGGTGTAGGGGCAGAGGGAGAGGGAGAGAGAGAATCGTAAGCAGGTTCCACACCCAGCACACAGCTCCATCTCACAACCCTGAGATCATGACCTGAGCTGAATTCAAGAGTTGGACGGTTAATCAACTGAGCCACCCAGGCACCCCTGTTTTTTTTTTTTTTTTAACATTTTAAGTTATTTTTGCAGATTTCTTTAAGTAATCTCTAAGCTCAGTGTGGAGCTCCAACTCATGACTCTGAGATCAAGAGTCTCATGCTTTACCGACTGAGCCAGCCAGGCGCCCCCAGATGGGTCTTGATGGAGAAGTCACATTGTTCTGTATTTGGATAAGAACTCAGGACTTTGAGACATCAGAGGATCTGGTGTCTTTCCTACAGCAAAACAAAAAACAAATTAACTTTCCAAAGGAGCAGGTGGCAGGGTGGAGCAGCTACCTAGGGCTATGGGAGCAACCAAGCAAAGTCTGGTGAGGGAGGACAGAGAGAAGATGACAGCCAAGTACTTACATGGGAGGACAGAAGGACACATTTAAAGATATGAAGGAAGATAACCAGAGAGGTAGTTGGCCTTTCCTAAGCCACCTTGTGTGCAGTGTATTACTGAGCGTGTATATTGGGAGGAGGTACATGGAAGAAGGAGCCATGAGCTCTGACCACTCCTAACTGTTAGTCTAAAAGTAGAGACGGGGGACATCTGGGTGGCTCAGTTGGTTACGTGTCTGCCTTTGGCTCGGGTCATGGTCCCAGGGTCCTGGGATCGAGTTCCACATTGGGCTCCTTGCTCAGCGGGAAGCCTGCAACTCCCTCCTGCTTGTGCTCGCTCTCTCTCTGACAAATAAATAAATTAAAAAAAATAAAAGAAGAGACAGGGTATAGTGATAGATGGGACCACTGGATGGATTTCTAGATTCTATGCTTACGAGGAAAGGAGGATTTTGGGGGAAAAACAGCTGTTTTCAAGGTTTCCTGGAAAAAAATGAGTGTGGCTAAGTGCTCATTGTAGATAAAGGCCATCCTACCTTGCAGTTGTAGTTTGGAAAATAGGTGGGCAGGCAGATGGATTTCCTTTTATTGTTTTCTCCCGAGGACTTTTATTAGGTGTTCTGGGCTGACAGGTTTCGGGGTTGAGGAAAGGGGAGTAGAGGATCATAGGGGGAATGAGAGAAGAAATTGATTTTCACTGTTGACATCAACGTATCACATCACTTTCTTTTTTTTTTTTTTAAGATTTTATTTATTTATTTGACAGAGATAGAGACAGGCAGCGAGAGAGGGAACACAAGCAGGGGGAATGGAGATGAAGAAGCAGGCTCCCAGCGGAGGAGCCCGATGTGGGACTCGATCCCATAACGCCGGGATCACGCCCTGAGCCGAAGGCAGACGCTTAACCGCTGTGCCACCCAGGCGCCCCTCACATCACTTTCTAATCCCTTAATTTCACACCCTTCCTGGCTTTCCCCAGCTCTCTTCCTTTTTCTTTTTTTAAGATTGATTGATTGATTAATTGATAGATTTAGAGAGCATGTGAGTGGGGGGAGGGGCAGACAGAGAGAGAAAGAGAGAGAATCTCAAATAGACTGCTGAGAGTGGAGAAGTGGGGCTCGATCTCACAACTCTGAGATCATGACCTGAGTGGAAACCAAGGGTTAGATGCTCAACTGACTGAGCCATTCAGGTGCCCCTCTCCAGCTCTCTTTCTGATTCCTGTTTGGAAAATCCAATTCTGATTCTTCCTGGTAGCCCATCTAGTTTCTGAAGACATCTAGAAGCAGAAACTGAGGATTTTCTGATTTGTCAAGTTGATCATCTTGTTTTGGTGTGATAGAAATGTTAAGAATTTCCAAAACTGGATTCTGACTGAAACCACATCTGTAAATGTATCAAATCATGAATGAGGAACATTGGCTTTAACTCCATTTTCTCAGAAGTTATCCCAAAGAGACTAAGAAAAGCCACCTTGTTCATAACCATCCCAGAATGATACTAGATACTATGGAGTCTATACGGGCTCTAGAGAAGCTCTGGCTATTTGATTGTTTACCCCAGTAATGGTGCAATGAAACTAGTGTTGTGTCCCCATGTAGCAGGGACTCCATAGATTTCGAAGGCAGGAAGCACAAATGTTTCTGTCTACATCTACATAGATTTTGGTCTACATCTGGGGGGTTGGACTTGGTCTATATACAGTTGGTCTGGTGTGTGTTAGCTGCATCAGAATGGGTTTTCACTGATTTGGAATTCAGCCTCTGCCAGCCTGGGATGGGATTTGAGAGGTGTAGTGCTGGGGGCGGTAGAGTGGGTAGGAGAGCTGGAGGAGGTGGCTGTGTTTCCTCTTGGTCTAATGAGCAGACAGTTTGGGGTGTCATGCCTTCAAGTTCAAGTCTTGGTTGCACCTAGTAATATTTCCTTGTAGAATTAGGGGTTCTAGCCTCATTGAGAGGACATGAAGTATGTTCTACCCTAAGGAGTTTCTATTTATTTAATTTAATTTTAATTTTAAAATTTTAAAAGATTTTATTTATTTGACAGAGAGACAGTGAGAGAGCACAAGCAGGGGAGCAGTAGAGGGAGAGGGAGAAGCAGGCTCCCCACTGAGCAGGGAGCCCGACTTGGGCCTTGATCCTGGAACCCTGGGATCCTGACCCGAGCTGAAGGCAGACACTAACTGACTGAGCCACCCAGGCACCCCTATTAATTTTTAAAAAATATTTTATTTATCCATTTGAGAGAGACAGAGCATGAGTCGGGGGAGGGGCAGAGGGAGAAGGAGAGGGACAAGCAAACTCCTTGCTAAGTGGGGAGCCAGATGCAGGGCTTGATCCCAGGACCCAAAGATTATGACCTGAGCTGGTCAGATGTTTAGCCAGCTGAGCCACCCAGGTGCCCCATTTTTTAAATTTTTTAGGAGTTTTAAAAAAATTGTTTTAATTAAAAAAAAAGATTTTATTATTTATTTATTTGAGAGAGAGAGGGGCGAGGGGAGGGGCAAGGGGGGGGCAGAGGGAGAGGGAGAAGCAGACTCCCTGCTGAGTGAGGAGCCAGATGCAGGGCTCAATCCCAGGACCCTGAGATAATGACCTGAGTGAATTCAGATGCTTAACTGACTGAGCCACTAGGCGCCCCAGGAGTTTTTATTTTAGAAAGGGGGACAATGGATTCTTCCAAGTAATATTCAAACAGAATATAGCACAAAGTAAGATTATAGGTGGGAAAATGCCTGGTAAGTGATCCATTTGGTGAGATTGTTCTCAGAACACTCCTGGGAGATAAGTTTGGATATTTATTTTCTTTCTTATGAGCTGAATTTGGTTACTTCAACTTTAGCATGGGGGGGAGGGGCAGAGGGAGAGGGAGAGAAAGAATCTCAGACAGGCTCCGTGCCCAGTGCAGTGGCTGACACAGGGCCGGGTGGATCCCAGGACCCCAAGACCACGACCCTCGCTGAAACCAAGAGTCAGAGGCCCAACCAACTGAGCCATTCAGGCGCCCCTACTTCAGCTTTCTTTCCAACCTTTCAGGGAAACTGTCCGAACTTTACTTATCTTTCCCCAGGGGAGAAGTAACACTGAAATGATTTCTCTATTCCTTTTCTGCACAGACCAAGACTGAGAATTATTGTTATATTTTAGTGTCTAGATCTGTACTAATATCTGTAGCAAATATTTAACTGGATCTGTATAGTTGGGCAAACTGGATTTACTGGTTCAACGCGTGGTGGAGTTTGTTTTGTGTTTTTGGTGGGGGTCATGGAAGAAAGGCCAAAAAAAGGCTCTATTTATTGGCTCATGGCCCAAACTGAAGATGTAGCTGGAACTGATGTTTTCCTGGCAAACATTTATACAAAATACTGCGTTGGGGTAAATGCCACCTCTTCTAAGCAGCCTTCTCAGGCTGACCCACAGTGACCAGAAGATATTCCCTAGTCTTGCCAACACTGGAAAATGAGGTCTTTGCTACTCTAACTTTCCATCAACTATGAAGCCATCTGGGATCTTGACATGCCCTCTCCTTGACTATTCATTTCTGATTTAGGAATATCCTTTCCGGTTCATAGTTTATTTATCTTTTACTTATTTTGGCAGGTGGAGAAGTATTCCTTCAGGAGAGGGCAGTATCCAGGAAATGCCCTTAATTTTAAGTTTCCAGAGGGAGTTCTCTGTTTGCCACCAATGTCTTGCACAGTATGTAAATGAGTGCCTGGTGATTTGGGGGTGACGGTGGTGATGTTAATAATGAAGGGGAAGAAAAATGTGGCTTTTGCTTGAATTCTTTTGCACAAAGAATCACTGTGGTGCCTGCATTTTCTAATTTGGAATTTGCCTTTGTATTCATTTACACTTAGTTGAAATCTGATCTTCAATAGATTGAATCCAGCCTTTCTCACTTAGAAACTTTTTATGGTTTCTACTTGAGGGAATCATCCAATTTCTCAGTTGAGGCCCAACCCAGACTCCACAGAATCCATCTGTGTAGTGATTTACAGACAGTACAGGAAAAGTGGTAGCACATGCAACAAATCCTTTTCTCTGGGAGCTCACAAGACGCGGGCATTTCGTGGGTACTTCTCTCTACTGAAACAAGTGACATCCTGTTCTGCACACTGTTCGGTCGTTTGACTATTGTCCACTCCCCCCTTCTGCAGGCTAGCCTTACACGTAGTTATCACAGTTTGAGTTGCCTAATGCCAAAGCATTAGGTGACTTATTTTCCAAATTAAGTAAGGCAGTGGAAGTAATAAACTCTGTGTTGTCTGTCTGTTCCATTGTCGCACATCACGGGGATGACACTGGAGCGAATCATAAATGTCACAGATGATGCACTTGGTCTCAGCCAACTTGGGTTATTTCCTTTGTACTTTCACTCCATTGTGGTGAGAGAGATTTGTAGAGAGAGAGTTCTGATTTTAGATTGTCGACCCACCAAGCAGGGCTGTAGAGTCTGGGGTATTTCCTTGGTGGTGGCCAGGTAAGTCTTTGTGACTCAGGCTTTCGCTGGTGGAGGAAAGGCAAGCTGAGAGTGTCATCAGGCAGGAGCTCATCACCTACTACTCCTGCCCTCTTCCCTAACTGGGTGTTCTCCCAGTGCAGAGTTCTAGGCCAGTGAGATCTGCCGCTGGGTATTCATGAGGAAAGAGCAGGGGTCAAGAGGAGCAAACTGGAGAGCTCAGATATTTCTCTGTAGGTGTGGCCAGAGAAGCTTCCGGAAGGAGGGTCATGTAGAGCAGGGTTTGGAAAGAGCAGGTTCTAGGCAGAGACCGACAGTCTTGTGTGAGAGCTGATGTTAACGCCAACAAGATGTGCATGTGTGGGGAAAGATTTGTCCTGTTCAAGCAGGAGCCACAGAAAAGGTTGTAGTAAGAGTACGTGGTAGAAGAACAGTGAAAAGCAAGCCTTGGAAATGCAATCTTAGAAGTTTGGATTTAATAGAGAGCAGGAAACGCAGGTCTGGTTGCGGGGGAGGGAGAGAAGTAGGGAGAAGGGGAGAGAGAGTCTTTTAAGACTTGAGGAAAGTGTCATTTTCCAGAAGGAGGGTAGAGGGCACTCACACTTCAGTTATCTGCTGCAATGCAGTAGTCCGGGAGAATGTGATTTAGGGCTTTATCCTGCTTCAAGGAAGGGCAGCACCGTCTGATGGCTGCTTGGGTGAATCTGAGTGAGAGCTGAAAGATCTCATTTTTAGAGTTTCTGCTTTTATGGACCGGGAAGGTGGGCCAGGAAGTATGGCAGGAGGCTGGCCCTGGATATGCAGTTATTCACAAACTGTAGGAACCTGCTAGACAAGGTGCTAAGTGTCTAAGTGACTTCATGTCAGCTGAATTGAATTGAAGGCTAGGTTGGTGATCCCCAAATATCTGAAACCAATGATTTTGGTTGGAATTCCTTAGATTTAATCCACATTTTAATGCAATTTCCCTGAATAAAGTCAGGGTCTTTAGAAGCTGCTTTGTCGATGCTCTTGTTTTTGGACATATTTGGGGTTTTCTTCTTTTTGAAATTAAAATAGAAAGGCAATCCTTTATCTTCTGTTTTGATCTTCCTATACTAATAGCATGTTCAGAATACCCATTATTCCTTATCTCAAGTCCATATTTCTTTTTTTTTTTTTTAAGATTTTATTTATTTATTTGACAGAGATAGACAGTCAGAGAGAGAGGGAACACAAGCAGGGGGAGTGGGAGAGGAAGAAGCAGGCTCCTAGTGGAGGAACCTGATGTGGGGCTCCATCCCATAACGCCGGGATCACGCCCTGAGCCGAAGGCAGACACCTAACGACTGCGCCACCCAGGCGCCCCTCAAGTCCATATTTCTTAATAACCTTAAAAAAATAATGAGATCCAGAAAAGACAGAGAGGTCTGGATTGATATCTCATGTCCATTGGTCTTTGTGCTTATTTCCACGGATGATTAATAAATATTAACAATGCTGTAGATGCTGTGAGTTCAGAGCTGGTCAGAGACACGTGTCACAATGGGGAACACCAATGCTCATTTTTTATATTCTACTGGGTCAGGTCTCTGGTTGTCAACAACAACCAAACCAGAATGATCCATCTGACAGAGCTCAAGTCCTTTTTCCCAGCATCATCGTGAAGTTTTAGCGCTGGAATGGGGTAATCGTATTTTGGAGTGACTGGCAAGCTGACATTTTTCTGGTACTGGGTTCTTCTGGGTTAAGGATAAAGAGGGGATTGCCATTCTCTGGCAAACATTCCCAGTCTGCTCCTGATTGGCAGCCAAGTCTGGGGAGCAAATGGCCAAGTGAATTAGGAAGCTTAAAAAGATGTGTTGTTTAACCATCCTCATTAAATTGGCACCGTCTGCCTTCCTACTCTCCTTTGTCCCAGTTGGGGCTGTCCTTTGTGACAGATGTTTCTTAACGGTGTGTGCCAGCAACATCTGGAAGCCTTGGGTGACGGCTGAGGTTTGGGAAGGCCAAACCTGGAGGTTTTTAGGTTTCCAGGGAAATTGCAGTCATCTTCCTGCTATAGCACTCCCGTTTTTAGAAATATCAGCTCCCCATCCCCATTTTCCTTGTGCAATGAGAATGAAGGCTTTGTTTCCTTCTCTAGCACTTCCTGACCCCACTGAGGATTTTTTTTTTTTCTTCTCAAGAATGAGATAGTCACTAGAAAAGATTTGGGATGGAATGATGAATGACTAGGATGATGAAAGAAGTCTCAGGTGGGTGACATATTTGGCATCTAGAGATCTATTATCTTATATTTCTACTAAAAGCCAAGCAAAAGGAGATGGGTTAAAGTTGTGGGTAGGAATTATAGTTAGCTATAAAATCATATCTGGGAACTATTGGAATAGCTATGAGGATGCTTTGGAATCTTCTTTGGCATCTAAAAATATAGTCTGAAAAAAAATAAAATAGGAATATAGTCTGGAGACATTTTGGCCCTAGACTAGTTAGGATTTTACCTTTTTTTTTTTTAAAGTAATCTCTACATTCAGTGTGGGGCTTGAACTCAAGGCCCTGAGATCAAGAGTCAGATGTTCTACTGAAGGACCCAGCCAGGCACCCTCCCCCCGACCTCTAGATTGGGTTAGGATTTTAGCAGGTCATGGTTAGATGGAGCTTTCAGATTTCATGATCCCTCTACATCTAGCTCTGGCCCATGAGTATCTATTTGGGATGAAAGGGAAGACATCGGCAGAGGGTGACCTGGGCTCAAAGATAAAAACTGGCTCAAAGACTCCTTTAATGTCCATGCTCTAGAGTCTTGACTCTTTGTGGAGGGAAGGTGCTGCGGTAGAAAGAACATGGTCTTTGAAGTAACAAAGAACCAAGTTCAAATTCTAGCTCTTCTTTTTACTGGCTATATGAGCTTAGGACAGTTGTCTCACCTCTCATTCTGTAAAGTGGAATAATAATATTTCATTGGGTTGTTAAACAAAACATATGTGCATTTCTTACAGCTCAACAAATTCTGGTTCTCTTTCACCCCTCCTTCCATGTACCCCTGATTCTTGCGCATGTACCTGGTTCCCTATTTGCAAGATACCATTTTTCTCTGCCTTTAGTTTCTGCACATGTTCCGCGATGCCTCTTAGAGTCCAAGCCTAGGGCCCTGAAATATTAATTTGTGTTAGTCCCACAAAATGACAATAACAGTATGTAGTTTTTATAACTGTACTAACATGAGCCAAGGTTGTGGTTTCTTTCCAGGCATTTTTGCTTACTGACAATTTTGGTTGTAAATCAAAGACAAAGGAGTTCTATCCTCCCACCCACTCCTCTGATCTAAAGTTCCTAATTCTGGGTAGGATTTTGTTCCAACCAAAAGTGATGGCATGCTGGTTTATAAATGTCATTCAGGGAATGAGAATCCATAACCTTTAGTACTGGGACATTCTTGTTTTCCTCCTAACTTTTTCATCTGAGAAATATGAAACCTATGGAAAGTTACAAGAACAGTTATAATTTACATCCATTTATCTTTCACCAGGATTGCTTGTTAATATTTTGCCACATTTGCATGCTCTCTTCAGTGTGTGTGTCTGTGTTAATGTATATATGAAATATGGTCCATATTCAAAGTTTACTAATTGTCCAATTTTTTTGAAATAGTAGAATGTTTCTCCCTGATCCAGGTGCAATCCAGGGTTCTGCATTATATCTCATCGTCGTGTCTCTCGATTCTCCTTTAATCTGCAACCTATCATTCCTGACACTGACAGTTTTGAATGGCATAGGTCAGTTGTTTTATAGAAAGTCAGCTTTCTGTAGAAAGTTGTTTTGTAGAAGGATCATTTTTTTTCATCAGATTCAGGTTACACATTTTGGGCAGAAATATTATATAAGAGCATTCTTTTTTTAAAAAAAGATTCTATTTATTTACTTGAGCGAGAACGAGAGAGAGAGCACAGAGGGAAAGTGAAAGGGAGAAGCAGACTCCCCACTGAGCAAAGAGCCCAACGTGGGGCTCGATCCCAGGGCTCGATCCCAGGACCCTGAGATCATGATTTGGGCTGAAGGCAGATGCTTCACTGACTGAGCCACCCAGGGGCCCCTATATAAGAACTTTTTTTTTTGTAAGATTTTATTTATTTGACAGAAAGAGAGCACAAGCAGGGGGAGCAGCAGACGATGGGAGAGGGAGAAGCAGGCCCCCCATGGAGGAGGGAGCCCAATGCAGGGCTTGATCCCAGGACCCCAGGATCATGACCTGAGCCACAGGCAGATGCTTAACCGACTGAGCCACCTAGGTGCCCCTATATAAGAACATTCTTTTTCTTTTCTTTTCTTTTCTTTTTTTAAAGATTTTATTTATTTATTTGACAGAGAGAGACAGCCAGCGAGAGAGGGAACACAAGCAGGGGGAGTGGGAGAGGAAGAAGCAGGCTCCCAACGGAGGAGCCTGATGTGGGGCTCGATCCCAGGACTCTGGGATCACGCCCTGAGCCGAAGGCAGACGCCTAACGACTGAGCCACCCAGGCGCCCCTATAAGAACATTCTTAAAGACAATGAATGGCATGTCAGCAGGGAACAGGTCTTCCTCCCCATTGTGTTTGTAGGGTTAAGGACAAGGACTGGCATTTAGAAGGTGCTTAATATTTATTCAATGAATGACTGAATGAATGACCTAAAACTTTCCCTGCTATCTAGGTGTATTATTTTTGTACTTGAGGAGAGGAGGAAGAGCCGCCTTCTCCTTTTTTTAGTCCCACTTTTTAAAAACATGTTTGAAGGCTTAAGGGTAAACTAAGAGCTCTGTAATGAGCCCACAGAGATGGGAAATGAGTTGGGGACTATGACGTGAGGCAAACTCCGGAGTCTCTTTACCCTGGGGGACGAGCGGTGATCATACTACGTTGAGACTGGAGGATGAATAAGGCGGTCCTCAGATGGAAAGAAAAACAGCACGCAGAACCTAGGAGTACATGGCCTGTTCCCTTGCTGAAAGAAATTAGTTATTTAGGTTTCTAGGTTTTACTATACTTCCCTCCCTTAACCCCCATTTGAATCCTAAGAATGCCATGGTGAAAATTGATTTCTGTCCCTCCTCCTTTCCCAGCGGGGACAACCCCATAATTCTCTCCTTCTCTACCCTCCATTTCCCTCCCTAACCCACACACACAAGTGTGTATTTTCTAACATTTATAAACGGTGGTTGGGCGGCCATTCTCTCCAGATTATTTATTGTTGAGAAAATCTATAACTCCTTGGACTTCTCATTTTGATGTAGAAGCTTTCATCCCTGTCGCCCGGGGGAAGCAGGGTTATGAGAGGTACTCTGCCTCTCAGAAATGTGTTTTCAGGCTTCCCTTTGGGGCCCTTTCTCTCTCCAGCTCTGATCATCTCAGACATTTCTGACAGTCCTTCCTGAGGCATCTGGGGCTTGGGACTGGATTCATCTATTTAATTCTGCAAGGATTGCAAGTGCCTGATCCACATGGTTCCTGCCCCCTTTCTAAGAGTCTCCCTACCCCTGTCTTTGCAGTCCCGTATTTCACCAGGTTCCAGAAAGAGCGCCCTTTATCTCCATGTCAGCTCTTGATTATCCACAGCAATGGTGGGAATAACCTAAAATAGTGAATGATACTAAAATGACTTTGGTTTGATTTTTAAGTGATTGCATCCTGCCTAGAGATAATCCATAACGTGAACAGTTTCAACGAAAGCAGTCCATCAGGTTAGTCCATCATGTCCATCATAGGGGGCTGTATGGCAGCTCATCTTTGGCATTTAGAGGGGGGGCAGATGCAAGAACACGGCTTGTTCAACCCCAACTGTGTTGTCAGAAGCACCAGACATCTATTGAGGTCTCTGCAAAACTTGTCTCCATGCCTTGTTTTCAAACTCCGGACGAGGACTTTCCTTAGTTTGAGAACCCGATACTTAGTCCAAAGAACATGAAAATCAGTAGCCAACATATGAAACTATCACCTTTTCTAGGGTTTCCATCATACCCAGAGTAAAAGCCAAAGTCCTCGTAGTGATTCTCAGACCCTACATGAAGGATCTGGCTTCCTCCTTTCTCTCTGACCTCATCCCCTACTGCTTCCCGCTCACTCACTCTGTCCTGGCCCCACAGGCCTTCCTTGTTATACCTCAAAAATAGCCAAGTACCACTTCACACCCATGGGTTGGTGACTATTAAAGAAACACAAGATAACGAGTGTTGGTGAGGATGTGGAGAAATCGGGATGCTTGTGCATTGCTGGTGGGAGTGCAAAATGGTACAGCTGTTGTGGAAAACAGCACAGTGATTTCTCAGAAAATTAAATATACAATTATCATGCAATCCAGCAATCCCACTTCTGGGTATATTTCCCTCAGAATTGAAAGCAGGGACTCAAAAAGGTATTTGTATGCCCATATGCAGAACCCGCATAACCCATGTGCCCATCGGTGGATGAATGATAAACAAGATGTGGTGCGTACCTGCAATGGAATATTATTCCAGCTGGAACAACAGGGATGAACCTTGAAGACATCATGCTGAGTGAAAGAAGCCGGGCACAAAAGGCCAATATCGTATGATTCCACTTACATGAGGTACCTAGAGTAGTTCCATTCATAAAGACAGAAAGTTGGACGGTGGTTGCCAGGGGCTGCGGGGAGGGAAGAATGGGGAGTCACTGTTTAATGGGTACAGAGTTTCAGCTGAGGAAGACGAACAAGTTCTAGAGCTGGATGCTGGTGACGGTTGCACAACAGCGTGTGTGCGAGGCTGTCTTGGACCACCCGTCTTAAAATCACAACACCCACTTCGAGCACATCCCAGCCTTTTCTTGCTTTACATTTCTCGCAGCACTGACCACAGATCCGACACGATCTACATCCTTATTACTTGTTTACGGTCTGCTTCCTCCTGCAGGAATGTAAGCAACTCAAGTGGAGGGATTTTTGTGTTTTTCTTTGCCTTATAGCAGTTTGAATAATTGGGGACCGGTATATTTGTTGAATGAATAAATGAATGACTGCAATTAGACACACACACACACAAACACACACACACACACACACACACACACTTCTAGACAAGGCACAAACAGAAAGAGAAAATGGGAAGATTGCATTTTTCCATTGGCTTTGTTAACGAATTCCTTCTACCCTAGGGTATGAGACTCAGCCCCAGCGTTCATGGAGGCTTTTGCTCTGTTTACTCTTTTGTCTGTATTCTGAACTGTCTCCGCTTTGGAAGTATGAGCGTACTATGTACATCACACTTGCTATTATTTCAAGCTCTTGGCCTGAACTCAAAGCCTCTACTCTTGTATTCCTAACTGCCCTCTTCCAGAGTTGCAGGGCTGCTTGAACGAGGACTTGGGAAACTCTTGGAAAGCTCCGCTATCCAGAAAACTTTATACTTGTTTGTATAAACTGGTTTGATTGGCTCTGGAGTTTGTATTCTCTGGACATTTTAAGGTGAATGAGAGAATTTATATAATTTGGGATCAGAGAAGTATCTGTGTTTGGATAGAAAGAGATTGATATAATCTCTGGAGATGCTGTGTTTCAAGTCCTCTACTCTGAAACTTTGAGCACCTGAAAATAACTATTGAACAGCCTCATTAGCCTTCCTCTCAAGTCTTTACCAAACTTCTAGCAAAGCAACTGGTATCCAAACTATATTTGAAGCCATTCGGGAGGAGCCGCAAGGCCAACTTCCTCACTGGGAGGAGGGTTAACACCCAACCAGGGGAACCAGTGGAACGTACTGCCTTGGAAAAATGTTTTGAAAAAGAAAGGTCCAGAGTGAGGGCAGTACCCTTCTCGGAGACGGAGGAGTGAACACAGTGACCTCCAGGATGGAGGAGAGTGGGTGGGGCTGGCTGGGAAAGCAAGACGGCCTGCAATTTAGTGGGTGGATTGTTGGATTTGACAGGAGTTCTTCTTGGCGACTTGGGATGGAACTTTTGTTCTGGAGTTTGGAATGAGCTCAGAGACCGAGAGAAGCATGGGGAGGAGGAGGGAGGGAAGAGGGGGAGCTGGGGGCATTATGGAATTCATACAAGCTGGCTTCATGTTCCCTGGCCTCTCTCTGCATTTCTTTAAGTACCTCCTCTGGGAGAGACTGTTTCCTAATTAAACTGAGGTTCACAGACCCAGGGCCCTCATTAGGAAATGTCCTCAGGAAACGCCCTTGAAATAGATGATTGTGCACGTTCCAGTCCCCTGTTTCCACCTCTCTTTGGCCCTTTTTCTCCTTCCAAAAAATGAAAAAATTAAAAAAAATCCTACTTCTAGGAATCTCAAGATATAGGAGTCAATTCATACCTCTATATATTCATATCCTCTGTCCTAAATGCTTCTTTTGGTTGCTTGGTACAATTATGAGGAGATCCTTGTCCTGGGTAGTGGGGGTTGGGGGTGGGAGTGTGGAATACAAACGGAGGAGGTATGTGGACCCTGGCCCTGCCCTCTGGAAGCTTTTAGACTGTAAAGGAATTTAAGTGACACACCCAGGACAGCACCAGACAGAAAGGGGGAATTACTTACAGCTGAGCACCAGGACAGACTGTAAGCGCTGGCAGGGAGGGAAGGAAGGAAGGAGGTGGGGGATCAGTCAGGATGTCTTTGGAAAGGCTTCCTAGATGTGGAGGGGAGATTGTAGAATAGGGTTGAGAAGAGCTAGGGGGTCAAGACTGGACAGAAAGCAGTGAGGAAGGTGTCCTTGGCAGGGCGGGGAACTTACCCAGGTGAAAACCTGGTCCCAGGAAAGGTAAGTCAGGATGCGAGGAGCTGAGTTAGGAAGGAGGTGATGGGCCCGAGAGAACGGGGAGAATTAGGATGGGGCTCTGACAGCGGGGTCAAAGAGTCTGGACTGAATAGAAACCATTGGAATAATTACAGATTATTACACGGAGAAAGGGCATTTCTGAACATGGTGTTTGAGGGTGATGTTTCTCTGTATTGTTATAAGCTGGATTGCAGGTAGACTTTCTCAGGATTCCCAATCATGGGCTTGCTTTTTCCTCTGTAGGTTTGGTTGTTCATTTGTTTGCTCTGCCTGCTTCTGTTGGGGTCATAAAATATGATTATTTAATTCCCATGTGTTTTGTTCTTTCGGTTTCTTCTCTGGTATCTTCCCACTTTGTCTGTAGGCCCATTTTCACTCATCTTCAGTACAAGTGGGACGAGCCCAAGGACCACCCTGCGTAACAGAGTTGAGGGAGACAGAAATTATCAAAAGCGTCTCCCACCCTGCCGTTTGGTTTGGTCCCCCTCTGAGATCCTCGCCGGGGTCCACGGATGGACTTCAGGAGCATGTATGACTTTTTTTTTTTTTTTTTTTTGAGGTGAGCGACGTCGGAGGAGTCTGTGGTTCAACAAATGTGAAGAACTACTATTGTGCTCTTTGTTGGGAGGTGGGTGGCTGAGGATGGTTCCCCAGAGAGAGAACCGTGGCGGAAGCATCCTTAGTGGCAATTACAGGAGCCTCCAGAAATGGTTGAAGGGGCTGATGGAGAAAGAGGAGTTGGGAAAAGGGACATGGGTTCAGAGGGAACTAGTGGGGGGGTGCCCCATCTTCCCTTGTTCTCCACTCTCTTTCTTGCAGGTGTTCCTTCTTTGCACACTCCACATCCTGACGATTGCAGGATTCTGGGTCCCCTTCAGTTTAAATCTATGGAGCGTCTGCCAGTTATCAGGCTCTGTTCCAGGTACTCTCACGACATCATCTCCTGCAATTCCTTTGTCGAACCCTCAGGGCCCGGCGTGGGGTCGCTTCCCTCTCTCAGCTGTGGTGTGTTGCATCATCGCTTCTTATCAGGCCCCTTTTCAATGCATTTTCTTTTTTCCTTTCATTTTTATCTCTTTTCTCATTTCCCCTCCTCACTGGAGGCACTTGCTTAGTGTATTTAACAAGTGCTCCTCCAATCCATGCTTTATATGTGTATTTATTTATATTTTATAAAGATTTTATTTGAGAGAGAGAGAGAAAGAGAGAGAGCAGGGGGGAGGGGCACAGGGAGAACGAGAGAGAGTCTCAAGCAGGCTCTGTGCTGAGTGTGGAGCCTGATGCAGGGCTCGGTCCCAGAACCCTGAGATCATGATCTGAGCCGAAACCAGGAGTCAGACGCTTACCTGACTGTGCCACCCAGGCGCCCCTATATCTGTAGTTAGTTACACTCATCCATTCAACAAATACACAGTGGCACCTGTGTCAGGTGCAGTTTTAGGTACGGGGAGTACAACCAGGAGCAAAATAACAAAAAAGTTCTGCTTTTTTACATTCTGTTGGAGTGGAGCTTACATTCTGTTGGAGTGAGACAAATCATGAACAAATAAATAGGTAAAACAAAGAGTACCTTAAATAGTGATAACTGCTATGGAAAAACAAAAAAGCAGCGCAGGGGGTTAAGGTCCGTTGTGGGTAATCAGGAGCAGACGGAAGTTTTCTATGGGGTGATTAAGAAAGGCTTGCTACACAGGTACTGTTTCACCAAATGCAGTTAAGGGAGCAATCATGTGGCTCTCCGGGGTGGAAGTGGTCCATTTGTAGGGGACGGCAAGGACAAAGGCCCTGAGGTAGGATCTTGCCTGGTACGTTAGGAGGCCAGAATGGTTAGAAGGCCAGTGGCTAGAGAACAATGAATGGGAAGACAGAGAAGCAGGAGGCTGAGAGGTACATTGATCAAGTGCAAATTCTGTAGGACTTGCAAGCCATCGTAAATGCAGACTTTGGCTTCTACTCTGAATAACAAAGGGACACCAGTGGAAGGTTTTAAGCAGAGGGATGGCATGACATTTTCAGCAGACATATGTGTATCCTTGACAAACGTACAGCATTTTGGGGTTGCTCTTAAAATAAGTGGCATTGCGCCATACCCCTCACCCTGCTTTTGCTTTTCCTATGGAACATTGTTTCTGAGATCTACCCATGTTGCCATCTGTAAATCTACTTTATTATTTCCGACTACTGTGAGTTACTCCATTGTGCACATACAGCACATTATACTTATAAATTCCTCTAGTAACAGATGCTGGCATAGCTTCCAGCCTCTTGCGACCACAAACAGTCTTGTGATGGACGTGCTCGTATGGGTCTCCTTATGGACTCAGGAGAGTTTCCTTGGGGTAGGTACCTAGGAGAGGGATTGTGGGTGGGAGGGTTACTTTGTATCTTCTCATTGAATTCTCATATTGATTCAGTAAAGGAAGTAAAATGAGTTTCCTTAAGGACAAGGAAACTGAGGTTTAGAGAGATTGAGCAAATTACCCAAGTTTATATAATGAAGGGAAAGAGTCAGGGCTCGAATCCAAAAATTTTGACATAATGGTCTTTGCTCTTACCACTTTGTACCCAGCACTGCCTCTTCTAGAAATAAGATGAGGCACCTGTAGACAAAGATAGTATTATTATTATTATATTGGAGCCTTGTAGTTTTCTTTTCTTTTTTGACTTCTATTTTTTTTTTTTTAAAGATTTTATTTATTTATTTGACAGAGAGAGAGACAGCCAGCGAGAGAGGGAACACAAGCAGGGGGAGTGGGAGAGGAAGAAGCAGGCTCATAGTGGAGGAGCCTGACGTGGGGCTCGATCCCGTAACGCCGGGATCACGCCCTGAGCCAAAGGCAGACGCTTAACCGCTGTGCCACCCCAGGCGCCCCTATTTTTTTTTTTTTTTAATTTTAAGTAGGCTCCCTGCCCAAAGTGGGGCTTGAACTCACAACCCCTAGATCAAGAGTTGGAGGCTGTATCCACTGAGCCAGCCAGGGGCCCGAAGCCTTGCATTTTTCAGTGCTTGGTCTAACTCAGTCGGCCTAGGACCCCAGAGTGTTTATCACCAGCATATTTGAGGGTGTCTAATTAGAGGCCTTAGAATTTCAAGGCGAATTATATGGAATAAAACAGTTTTCATTTTCTCATGAGGGTTAGCCAACAGGTTTGAATTTTAGTGCATGATTTTGAGGCTGGACAATAATTTACAAAGATTAATTGCTTTTCAAAGTTTGGGGACTTTGGATCAGATGTTAACATTAAATATTAGGTAGATTATATTACGTGCACATGGTTTGCTAGGCGCTGAGCTGAGGACTTCCCAAGCATCATTTCACTTACTCCTCACAACAACCCTATGAGGTATTTACTTTCACTCCCGTTTGTGGAAACTAAAGCACTGAGAGGGGAGCTAATTTGTCCAGAGGTTGAATTATGATTTAAATCTGAACAGTCTACCTGCACAGCCGTTACTCCTAACTACTCAACTGGGCTGCCTTCCAGAGAAGGAAGCTTTTAGAACCTCTTCTCTTTGAAATGTAGGACAATTTCTTCTCAGTTGGGGTGGCTTAGAGCAGTCATGGGAAGCGAGAGGCTAGGTGGACAGGAGTCTCCAGAGGGAGAGGATCTGAAGTTTGACAATATTCCCCGGGTGTCTTCATTGGGCCTCCTTCTGTCCCCTGAGGCGAGCACCTCTGTCTTAGGGCATCCTGCTTAGATTATAGGTTCTAGACATGGTGCCTTCGAGAAAGTAGGGATTCTCTAACTGGGCGTGGGTGGTTGGTTGCCTATAACCCAAGGTAGCCCGATATTTTTAAAACAAGTGTCCTCAAAGGCAAACGATTCTTTATCACCTACGTGTGGCTTATACCTGGCACGAATGATCTGCGGTCAAGGTTTCATCACAGTCGGTTTTCCCTCCACACTTTTCATTTTGATTGCCTTCTACAAGGAAGGTAATACCATTTATATATTTACCTGAGTCAGGTTTATAAAGGTTGCTTGGTTACAAGGTATGTATCTCAAAGTCAAGTAGATAGGAATTCTGGATTATGTGCTCTTTTAGGTTTCTCTTCCCAGTTCGTACATTTGTTCAACAAATATTTATTGAGCACCCAACTCACAGGAGGAGGAGACGGGCAGCTGAACTGGACTTTTTTTTTTTTTTAGGTTTTATTTATTTATTTGAGAGAGAGAGAGCAAGCAGGGCGGGGGGAGAGGCAGAGGGAGAGGATCTCAAGCAGATCCCCACTGAGATCAAGGCTGAGCCGAAATCAAGAGTCAGACACTTAACTGACTGAGCCACCCAGGTGCCCCTGGGATTTTGATACATTAGGATCAAGTGGCACATGCGGGAAGCCCAGCTGCTATGAGAGCACATAGGAAGGGCAGCATAAGGATCAGGGGAGCCTTCCTGGGGAAGCAACTTCTGAGCAGGGGGATTGAAAGATAAGGAGGGCCTAGGTAAGCGAAGGGGGCTGAGAGGGCATTAGAGGCAAGGGACCAGAGTGAGTGTAGAATTTCGTAGCTGGAGCAGGAACTGGGTAGGGGATGAGGCTAGAGGAATAAGCACGGGTCAGATTATGAAGGAAGGAAGGATTATAAAGGAAGGGCAGTGGGGAACCACTGAAGGGTTTGAAGTCTGAGGTAAGCGGGGGACACCTCAATCACATTTGTAGTGTAGAAGGCGGGGGACACCTCAATCACATTTGTAGTGTAGAAGGGTTCCATGAGTTAAGAATTGGCGCTCCTGATCCATCTCGTGTGTCATGAGTAAATCAGAACACTGGAACTGGTAGGTGGCAAATAAGGAGTCTAGGTGGATTTGTAAATGGGATCCCAATAACCCAAGGGTTTCTTTTGATAATCTGTAGAGAAGACTTTTCAATTTTGACTTGATTTTTCTGTCTTGAAAAACCCCTGACAACATTTCCTAAAATTCTCTCCAAACCAAAGCCTGAGTAGGGAGGAGAGTGGGGATTGCATGACATTGTTCTCTCTGTTCTCCACTACTCATTTCCGGGGCATTGCTGTGAATTGCTCATCCAAAGCCTTGCTCCCCATGAGGAGGGGACCATTTGAATAGCAGCAGGGGAGTAGGGGAAGGAGGAACCACACGCAGGGTTCGTTCATTAAGAAAATATATTTGGCATATTCAGACAATGGTTTGAGCGAGTTAAAAATAACTTCTCGTGAAAAATTAATAGGGAGTTATAAGTGAGTGTTTTAATACAAGCTCACAGAGCAGGGCAGCTTCTCCAGGTGGCTGGTGGCTGACATCACGGATGGTGCAGGGTGTTTATAGAGCATGGTGTGGCCAGCGAGGAGAGCCGTCTGCAGAAGTGAGCTCACCTTTCTCCCGGAACCCAGAGAGGGAGGAGACAGGGGAATTGTTTTGGTTGTGAGCGACTGAGCTAGGTGACTTATTTCTTTTCTCCCTTCCCATCACACTCTCATAACTGTGGACATAAAAATTGTAGTGAATTTTGCCTGGTTGCTTCGGGTGAAGTTTATTGAATGTCAGAATTCATAAAATGGCCTTTCTGGCTCTTCTCCCTTCTTAGTCATGGGCCTGGGGTTGGCTGCTGCACCCATTTCTCGGTGCTTCCTTACCCGACAGCCTATTCCTCCCCTTCTGGCATGCAGTTACGAGGGCCCTGACCCTTTCCCCTCTTCCTCTCTTCTCACAGCACCCCTGTGGGCCTGGGTGGGTAAGGTGAAGGGTTCGACTGTACTTCCTTGGCTCTCAGTACAGCTAAATGGTTGATGCAGAAGGAGGAGGAAGGGGGCCAAAGTGCCATCTGATCTTGGCTAGCTGATTTGGGGGCTAAGGGTTTTAAGACTGGGGGACCAATATTTGTATTTTAAACTCAGATGATATTTAAAAAATGGGTCTGTAATTGCAATGAGGCCCTCTAGGCCGTGAATTAATGTGTCATAACTCACGCCCAAGCACTGCGCAAACATCCCGCGTGTGAATTATTGCACAATAAATTCATGCCCTGTTGTGTCTTACAGCTTAATTAGTACATGAAGCTACATGAGTTAGACGAACCCAAATGGGATTATGTCATGTGGTGCGTAAAAAAGCAGAATGTTGGGAGGTATTTGGCACTTTATCTGGGGGGAAAGGAGAGCTGATTTTTTTCTGTAATGTCCTTTGGTGTCCGTTTCTGTGATATTTGGGCTGCAACAGGTGACATGTGACTCCTGACCTTTGGTTGGTTGGTTGAATATGGGTTCAGTAAATATTTATTGTTTACTGTGTCTCCAGCATCATGGAGGGAGAGCACACATAAAATGAAATACGAAGCAGCAGCTTTGAAGCCTGAGCACTGAACTCCGCAGCCCCAACCCAACCCAGCCCCAACCGGGCTTAACTCAGCCTCACCAAACCCAATTGGAGACTCTGTGCCCCCTGGGCTTGCTACAGCGCTCTGATGCTAGAATCCTCTCTGATTTCAGCTAGAATGCTGTGCCAGGCACTTTGCAGATTTGGTAAAGAGCTGGTACGTAGACATACACTGGAGCAGTACGTGGCTAAGATTTCCCCTGCCAGAAGCCTGAGCACTCTGGATATAGTGGCCCTGGGTGTGGGCAGCACAGTGGGTGCAGGTGTGTATGTCCTGGCTGGCGAGGTGGCCAGTGATAAAGCAGGACCGTCCATTGTGATCTGCTTTTTGGTGGCCGCCCTGTCTTCTGTGTTGGCTGCTCTGTGCTATGCAGGGTTTAGTGCTCGGCTTCCCCAATCTGCTTCTGTCTATCTCTCCCTGTGGGTGAGCTCTGGGCTTTCACCACTGGCTGGAACATTATCCTGTCCTATGTTACTGGTACGGCCAGTATGGCCTGGGCCTGGAGCCCAGCTTTTGACAACGTGATTGAGAACCAGATCTCTTGGACATTGAGTGAGAGCGTTTCACTGTATGTTCCCTGTGTCCTTGCAGAATATCCAGACTTCTTTGCTGTGGGCCTGGTGGTGGTACTCACCGGATTGCTGGCTCTGAGGGCTAGTGAGTGTGTCTCCGTTACTACGGTGTTCATGGTGGTGAACCTTTTGGTTCTTGGTTTTGTCGTTATCTCTGGCTTCATTAAGGGGAAGCTGCACAGCTGGAAGCCCACAGAAGGGGACTACAGGATGACACATCTAGCCTCAGTGCCAAGTTGTGCAGGATTTGTGCCTTTTGGCTTCAAGGCGATTCTCCGTGGAACAGCTACCTGTTTCTAAGCATTTACTGGTTTTGACAGCATTATTACCGCTGCCAAGAAGCCCAGAATCTAAAGCGTTCCATCCCTGTGGGCATTGTGATTTCAGTGTTCATCTGCTTTTTGGTGTATTTTGGTGTCTCTGCGGCCCTTATGCTCATGGTGCCTTATTACCAGTTTCAACCTGGGAGCTCCTTGCCTGAGGCATTTCTCCATATTGGCTGGGCCCCTGCTGGCTCTGTTGTGGCTGTTGGAGCACTCTGTGTTCTTTCTAGTGGCGTCTTTTTTTAAAATAATTTTTTATTTATTCATTTGAGACAGAGATACAGAGAGAGATACAGAGAGACAGAGCACAGGAGCAGTGGGGAGAAGCAGGGGGAAAGGCAGAGGGAGAGCGAGAAGCAGACTGCCCGCTGAGCAGGGAGCCTGACGTGGGACTCGATCCCAGGACCCTGAGATTGTGACCTGAGCCGAAGGTGGACGCTCAACCCTCCGAGCCCCCCGGGCGCCCCTCTAGTGGCATCTTGGACTCTGTGTTCCTCATTTATTGGATGATCTCTGTGATGGCGGATGATGGCCTCCTGGTTCGGTGTCCTTGCCAGGACGCACACCAGAACAGGGATCCGCACTGTGGCCGCTGTGGCCTCGGGCATGATCCTGGCTTTCGTGACATTCCTCTTTGGCCTCACTGAGCTTGTGGACCTCATGTCGATGGGGACCCTGCTTACTTACTCCCTGGTGGCTACTGGTGTTCTCGTCGTCGAAGTGAAGGATGAAGAAAACGTAGCAGGGGTGCAGCGGGAGAAGGGACCTGCGGTGGAGAAGCTGACCCTGTGGGGACTCTTGTCCAGGCAGCCCTGCGTGCACGCCCCCCCTCTCCGGCCGGGTTGTCTAGGTTTGCTCCCCGCTGCTTGCTCTGCTGCTATCTCTCTTCGGCCTGGCGCTGGCTCCGTGGCCGCTTCCGCTTTCTGGAGATCTAGCGCGGGTCACAGTGGTTGTGCTGCTGCTGGTGCTCATCGCTGGGGTCACTGGGGTCATCTGGAGACAGCCGCAGAGCCCCACTCCCCTTCCCTTTAAGGTCCCTGCTCTGCCTCTCCTCCCACTCCTGAGCATCTTTGTGAGTGTTTACCTTATGACGCAGATGGCAGCTGGCTCCTGGGCCCGAGTCGGTGTCTGGATGCTGACTGGGTTGGCTCTCTACTCTGGCTGTGGGATGCAGCATGCGTGGAGGATTAAACCCACTTCAGGGCGCAAACTGAGGACCTTGAACTCAGCAGTGCCAATACGTGTTCGATCTGACATCGTCACACCTGAATGCCGTCGGGTCTCCCTGCGCTGTGGGGGAGAGTACGCTTGAGTACACAGAAAGCTAGGCCTCCCAAGGAATGCTGGTGGGGAAACAGTGACAGAGCTCTGTGTTTATTGTGGAGTTAGGGATGTGTCTTTGCTCTTTCTCATCTTTTTTTTTTAAACTTGTCTACTTTTCAATTGTGTCTCCTTACTGGCTTTAAAAAATTATTATTAAAAGAAACCAGAAAAAAGTGTTTTTGTTTTCTTTGGGTAAATACCCACCAGTGGAATTACTGGATCATATGGTAATTCTATTTTTAATTTTTGAGGAACCTCCATACTGGCTCCACAGTGGCCACACCAACAGCCACCAACTTTGCATGATGGTTCCTTTTTCTCCTCATCCTCCCCAATACTTGTTATTTCTTGTCTTTTTTTTTTTTTTTTTTTTTTAGCCATTCTGACAGGTGTAAAGCGGTATCTTGTTGTAGTTTTAAATTGCATTTCCCTGATGATGAACGATGCTGAGCATCTTTTCATGTGTCTGTGGGCCATCTGTATGTCTTCTTTGGAAAAATGTCTTTCAGGTCCTCCTCTGCCCATTTTTAAATTGGATTGTTTGGTTTTTGGTGTTGTGTAAATTCCTTACGTATTTTGGATATTAACTCCTTAGATATATCCTTTGCAAATATCTTCTATTCCGTAGGTTGCCTTTTTGTTCTGTTGATGGTTTCCTTTGCTATGCAAAAGCTTTTCACTTTCACTAACTTGAAAAGATATATGCACCCCTATGTTTATTGCAGCATTATTGACAATAGCCAGGATATGGAAGCAAACCAGGTGTCCATCGTCAGATGAATGGAGAAGGAAGATGTGGTGTATATACACAATGAAATATTATTCAGCCACAAAAAAGAATGAGATCTTGCCACTTGTAACACCATGGATGGACTTAGAGGATATAACGCTAAGTGACATAAGTCAGTCAGAGAAAGACAAATACCATATGATTTCTACTCATATGTGGAATTTAAGAAATAGAACAAAAGAATAAATCAAAAAAGGAGACAAACAAACAAACAAAAAATGCCCTAGACTCTTAAATACAAGGAACAAACTGATGGTTACCAAAGATGAGGTGGGAGGGGGAGGGTGAAATAGCTAAAGGAATTAAGAGTGCACTTACCTTGATGAGCACTGAGTACTGTATAGAATTGTCGAGTCAGTATACTGTACATCTGAAACAAATATGATAACACTGTATGTTAATTATACTTCACTAGAAAAATAAACTAGAAACGGACAAAAAAAAAAAGCTGAAAAATGGTCCCTGCTCTTAAGGAACTTATATTTTGTTTTTTTTTAGGAGCTTCTTTTTTTTTTTATTAAAGATTTTATTTATTTATTTGACAGAGAGAGACAGCCAGCAAGAGAGGGAACACAGGCAGGGGGAGTGGGAGAGGAAGAAGCAGGCTCCCAGCGGAGGAGCCTGATGTGGGGCTCGATCCCATAACGCCGGGATCACGCCCTGAGCTGAAGGCAGATGCTTAACGACTGCGCTACCCAGGCGCCCCCTATTCTATTTTTTTTTTTAAGATTTTATTTTTAAGTAGTCTTTACACCCAACGTGGGGCTTGAACTCACAAGATCAAAAGTCACGTGCTCTACCAACTGAGCGTCGGGTGGCCCCATAAGCTTATCTTCCACCACAGTGGGTAGAGCATAGCTGCCACACAAGGTAGAAAGTGTTGTCATGAGAAATATACAAATAAAGTGTCTTAGGAATTCAGAGTCGAGGATGATCGTTTGTGGCGGCACAGTGGTGAGGGCTGAGTGCTGAGATCAGAGAAGACTTTGCAGAGGAACGACATTTGAGTTGGCTCTCGTCAAGGACCGATAGGATTTTGCCAGAAGTGGGCGGCAGGGAGAGGGTGTAGGCAGAGAGAACAACCGTAGGAAAAGGACAGGAGGACGAGGCGGTGTTCAGAGCACACTGAGGCTTGGCCGTGTGAGGGGCAACAGAGCACGCACAGGTGGATGGGAGCCAGAGCTTCCCTCTGAGCACAGAGCACGTTGGCTTTGAACCCACCTCCCATGCTGAAAACCCTTGGGGTTGGTTCTTTACTTGGTGATATCTGTGTTCCCGGACTTTCAAGTTCCTCTACTATTGTCAGCTTCGGTCCACCTGCTCAGAAAGTGCAGAGCTGAGAGCCAGGTGCCCTGGGTTTTAGTTTTGTTTCCACCACCAGCTAGCAATGTGACCTTGAGCAAGCCGTTCAGTTCCTTCAGTGCTCTCCTTATTTATCTGTAATGTGAGAGGTCAGAACTGATCATTTCTCAAGTTCTGTTTAGTTAAAAAAAATTAAGAGTTTCCTGTTTGTTTGTTTGTTGTCCTGTTATTCTCCCAAATAGGTCTCTCTACTGCACGAAATCGGAACCTGCATCCTGCCCACTTTTTACTATAACCCATTGTTGGAGCTGCAGAGGTACAATAACTAACACCCCATTTTCCCCTCCTATGTTTGGAACCAACTGATAGTCTAGATATACAGACAGACGGTTAAGCCGTCCGCTTTAGAACTGCAGCCTAATTGGCTTGCGAAGACGGCATCACTCAATTAGAAAGACTTACTCCTCATCACAAGTAGTGCTGAGCAGCCCCTGCCTCTTACCACAGGGGAGAGCCTGCTTTAATTAGGTTTTCTCATGTATGAGCAGGTTGAATGCATGTGTCCTGTGGGCAGGTTGGTTCTGGATAAAAATAGGAAACCAACAAAAAACTGGAAGAGGCTGAGCTGGGCATGCTCAGTGCTGTCTCTTCAACTCACTAATCAAAGTCACAGTGAGAGGGGTGGGGTAGAGAGAAGCCAGGAATTGTACTCTGCTCAGTGGTGCTCAAACTTCAGGGGTGTCACCTCACCTGGAGGGCTTGTGAAAACAGCATGCTGGTCCCCGTTCCAGCATGTGGAATTCGGTTGGTCTGGGTGGGGCCCGGGAACTTCTAACAAGTTCCTGGGTGATGCTGATGCTGTCCAGGGACCAAAGCTCCAGCTAAAGCCCTTCCACATGTAAAGATGAAGGGAGGGAAACAAAGGTGCCCTTTGAATACTTACCTTCATTTAATGAAACATTCAGATGAAAATACTGTTGTCAATCCTTTCCCAGTCAGGAAATCATAGTGAATCGTTCACAGTGTATGTACATATCAAGTCACCACTACGTACACTTTAAATATCTTATAATTTATATGTCAATTATACTTCCTCACTAAAGCTGAAATAAAAAAATACAATACTACAGTTATCTTTATTTATTTTGTTCCATAGATTGTGGATCATAGGTAAGGAGTGTATCTTGTTCTCTCCCCCAGAGCATTCACTGGGGGCCAGGCACAAAATGAGCATTTAATAAATTCATGTTAAATTGAATTGAGCCTTACACATGTCTTTGGTTCTCCTTCCTTTCAGGCTAGTACTGTGCTACTCCTCTTGAACTATCTTCTAGGAAAGTCTCCTTGACAAACGGCATTAATGCCCATCCAGAAACTATACCTAGAACTGTATCTAGATCTGTACCCAGCATCTAGAACTGTACCCAGGCATTTCTAATTTTGCCTTTGTTTGGGTATGCCTGAGTTCTAGTGACTGTCCTGTCCTGTCTGTTCCATCACAGTGGAATCTTGCTCAGGGCAAGGGGGAGGTTCTCTCCTTCCTCTAGACCCAGCAATAAGAACAGTGTTGTTCATTCAAAGAGCAGCAGGGAAAATACAGCCCTGGGGCAGGAGAATGCCTGAAATGACCTCCTCTGGTCCCTCTCCATCTATTCCCATGGGATTTGGGGGAGGGGCAGGAAGTAACAAAATTGATAGAAGGCCCAACCCATTCTACCTGACTCCACAGAATCCCTGAAGTCTAGACTGGCTCCAGCGTGGGCACAACAGGTATCTTTCTTGAAGCAGAGTTCTATGCTTTGGCATAGAAGGGCCAGTGTCTTTCTGTTGTATTGATGTATGGGGCTTGCCCTGGGCGGGAGGGATAGGAAGCTACTTTCTTATTTGCAGAATTTCTCATATTCGTAATTGGGAGGAGGTGACTCCAGGGGATCCTGCTAGAGACAGGATTACCCATATACTTACCAACTCCTTTAGATGCTATTTTGAGAGATTGGTGAGAAAACCTTGTGAGAGCATCTAAGATTCTTGGGAGAGAGAGAGAATTTACACCCCAAATGTGGGGATAAACAGACTGAAATAGGAGGATTAGGAACTAGATAGGGATGGAGGCATCATTCCTTTGGAAGGGAAGGTCTGAGTAGAAACTGAGAGAGAGGTATTGGTCAAGAGACACTTCCTGGAGGAGGATGCCTGTGGAGCAATTTGGGAAATAAAAGAGGGATAGGTGAGTTGGAAAAGAAGTGGGACAGTAATTCTAGGCTCCATGGACCTTAATGAGTCTGAAAGAATGAGGCTGTTGTGAGGGATGTGTTTTTTTTCACATTTGAAGGGACTTTATGAGCCAGGTTTGTACTGTGTATTGTGCCATGGAGCGAGATTTCTGGAATCATATCTCATCAGGAAGGGATGAGATATGATTCTCATTGCCATCTGGAGGATAGACAGACAGAAGGATATGGACAGACAGACTCTTCCTGGGAGACAGTTGTAGAAACTACTACAGTCATCTAGAGCCTTGCTTTTCAAAGTATGGTCCATGGACCACCAGCATGAGTGTTACCCAAGAGCTTGTTAAAAATGCAGAATCTTAGGGCCCAACCCAGACCTACTGAATCAGAATCTGCATTTTTAATAAGCTCCCAAGTGATTTGTATGCTGTTTCAGGGAGGGGCCTATATTGGGGAAATTAAATTTGGGGAAGAGGGAGAAGTGTGGGCCCTGGCTCCCCTCCTGTCTCCAGGCCTCCCACACCAGTCACTATGCCAGGGTTTGGCATTCTGCCCACTTTGGGAAAATGCCTGCCATGCCCACGCTGGAATCTGCCTTGTCCTCAGGGGCTCCCCTGGGGCAAGCATTGCGTGGGTTGGGACTGCTGCCAATTTTGTTTCCCCTACTTCATATGATGGACTGAGAGGGACTGGGGAGGTCATATTAGTCATGCCCCGCCTCAGGGTTGTACTGTCCCTTAATCAAATGAGTGATAATTTGGTGATACTAATTGAGGAGGCTATGGGGGTTGGAGGGATTGAAATATGAGTCTTTAAAAAAAAATTTTTTTTTAAAAGATTTTATTTATTTATTTGACAGAGACATAGCCAGCGTGAGAGGGAACACAAGCAGGGGGAGTGGGAGAGGAAGAAGCAGGCTCCCAGCAGGGTAGGGAGCCTGACGTGGGGCTTGATCCCAGAACCCTGGGATCACACCCTGGGCCAAAGGCAGCCTCGTAACGACTGAGCCACCCAGGTACCCCTGGAATAAGAGTCTTAATTGTCGTGGAAATTAGGATATTTTTGTATTTTCATCTCTCAAAGATATTTTCATCTTTCAAAAGCTTTAAGGAGAGACCAGATGACTGGATAAGGGGTTATACCCTGGTAGGGACCAAATTAATGCTTTTTAAGGGATCTTTTGATGACTTTTAATGGGTTAATAACAAAATACACGAGACCTGTAATTCCAGAGACCTGGGGAAGTGGGCAATGCAACAATTTTACCATGTGAACATTTGATAATTTTCTTAAGCTTTTGAGGGTTTGTGTACCTCACCCTCAATTAGAATGAATGATAAGGAGAGGCCAATATTGAAGGAGAACAGATTGAGATTGAACATAAGGAAGAATCTTCTGAGATTAGAGGGTGACCGGGGAAGATGGGAGGGTACAGGCTCTCTGGCCATGCGCCTGGCTGTCTTACTTGGGTTTGGCATGCCTCAGATGGTCTCCTGCCCAGAATCAGGGAAATGCACAAAATGAACTCTCAAAATTTTTTTTATCCCAAGAATTCTCCAGCCAACTCCTTAAATAAGAGGCTGGGGTGTATGGGTGGTGTATGTCAGGCGGGGAGGCATGGGGATGATGAATGACAGAAAGAAAAAACAATCTTATTAGAGCAGTGAAATCTGCTAAAAATTTTAAGACAGGGCTTGGATATAGGAGAATAAGTTGCATTTTAGGGCAAAATAAGAGTTTTAGGTTACCATGTCCTTCTACTCCATGTATTTATCTTGTCTCATTGATGAGATTGTAAAAACTCCTAAGAGAAAAGAACATCTCTTTTATGTATTACTTCTTTATGTCTCCAATGTCCCCTAAATGATCATAACAGTAGTTCCATTTGTTGAGTCCTATGCCTTACACTTTGTTCTAAACACTTTTCATCATCACCTATTTAATGCAGAAATTCTATGAAGTGAGTATTGTTATCCTCATTTTACAAAAGTTGAATCTAAGGCTCAGAGAGGTGAAGTAATTTGTGCAAAGTGAGTAGTGAAGCTAGGATTTGTACCAAGTTTGAGCAGAGCCGGTGCTGCTCGCCCCTGAGTTATAGTCTGCATGGAGTCGTGGCTCAGTAAGGGAGACGTGACCATTGAAACTTGATGGCATAGAGGTAACTGGAAGACAGTGGATAATTCCAAATAGTGAATAATGAAAAAACAATTTCTGTTTGTTTTATGGAATGTAGTCAGAGACACACTTAGTGACACATGCAAGCTTATACTCAGACATTCTCTCATTCACCTTCACCGTGCCCCACCCTGCAGTCAGGAGCTTGGGAAGGGGGAGAGGCTGGGTATATTATATTCAGAAAGCAACTCACTGAAAGTCATACGTGTGTGCATACTATATGGACAGAAGTGTTTGAATTCGAGTGGAAATATGCACCGAGGCGTGGGGTACCTTTATCTCGGTAGGTCTACAAACATGGACATATTTGGGTATGGCGTGCATGCGTGTGTGTGTGTGTGTGTGTGTGTGTGTGTGTGTGTGTGTACACACAAATCTTGAAGGAGTTAAACCAGCTATAAGGAACCGGCTGCCTTCCACCCCTGGCCCTGGTTGATGTGCTTGTACCAAACCCTGATATTTATTTCTCATCACCTCTCAAGGGAACCTCAATGAGTTTTCTTTCTGGGAAGTTTATGGCTAAGATGCTGGGCTGCTTTGGGGCCCCTATAAATCTGCTATAATCAGAGGAGGTTTGTAGAGAAAGAGAAACAGCAGCCGCAAGGCAATCCCCTCCTGTCTTTTGCTTTCTAGCCTAATACACAGCCGCCCCTGTATGTACACCACCCACAGAACCACCTCCCCTCTCCTAGAACCCCCTGATGGAAGGTACTAAGAGAAGTCATTTTATTTACTTCTTTGCTTTCAAGGGGCCTCATTATTTGAGCCATCTCAGAAAGAGGAGAATTAAAAATCCTACTAATTAAGGAATCTAGAGTTGAGATTGTGAGAAACTAGTCATTTGTGAAACTAATTTCATAGAAAGCAATGAGCTTTGACAGAAGCAGGGTTGGTAAGAGGAGTTGAATGTGTCTGTTTACTTCTGTAGAAAACCTGCAGCAGAGCTCCTGGAAGCAAGAGGTGGGACGACCTGCACATGGTCTGAAGGCAAACACAGCCCAGGAACTCCCCTCCTCCGCTTGCCAAGCTGGTAGTTGGGAGACTTTTTTATGAGGGATTTTTATGACAAACTTTACTTTACATTTGACATTTAACAGCAGCTCTTGTCCAGAGAAGAAGGAAATATAGATATTTATTGACATATAGTGTCAGAAGATCGAGAAAAATTGACTATGGAGATAGAAGGAGGAGGGGTTTCTCCCTTTCTCCAGGTATGCAAATTACCTCACTTAATTTGTGTAGCATATGCTTTTCTGTGCTTTGTGCTCTTCTCAGTAATGAGATTAAGAAATCATTGTGTTGTTAATAAAGAACTCAGTGGGGCGAGAGAGGAGATGGGAGACATATAGATGGAGGCATCATGGTACCTTGTCCCACTTGCACTGTATACCCCTTAAATAAGGCAGATGAAAGAGAAGCGGGGATAAATGGAACCTGAGCCAGGGCCCAGGTCCTGACTCCCCTCTTCCCTAGTCAAAGCCTCCAGCTTCTGCAGTTTTATCTTGAATTTCACTGGTCCTTGCATTTCACTCTCTAATGATGAACAAAATTCAGTATCAAATAATGCCCGAAGTCAAGAAATCCTTCCCAGTAGCTTATCTTTTCCTTGGAATTCCATCCTCCCAATCTCTGACTACTGAAATCCTACGCAGTCATCATGGTCCAGTTTAAATGTTACCTCTTGCCCAAGGCTTCCTGGATAATCTGTATCAGAAGCAATTTACTTCCTTGGACCTCCTCTACTCCTTTGTATCAGTCTTACCACAGCTGTCTTTCTGCGCACTATTTTCAGTTGTGACTACCCTCTGTTTTCCCTTTCTCCCTCATTCAACTCTATGCTTCTGGAGTGGGGAGACTGTGCCCTGTATATTTTTATATTATCTCCACAGGGCTTAACACAGAGCTAAAGAATTGTTAAATAACTTTCATGCCTGGTATACAGTTGTAGGGGAAGAGACCGTGGGCAGAGATAGAGAAGTAGGGGCATTATGAGTATTGATTAATAATATTGTTGATAAAGGTCTGGACATGATACTTTCAGGTATAGATCATATTATTAGGAATTTTTATCCCACCAGTGGATTTATTCCCATATAGTTTATTTATTCATAATTCGTTCTTTCCTTCTTCAAATCTAGAGCTTTTCCTAGTGGGAAATAGATAATAAGCAAGAAAACAAGTGTTCAAATAATTGATAAACACCTGAAGGAAATGAACAGGATCTTGTGGTAAAGAATAACAGGTAATTTTCTTTAGCTAGGGAGGTTAGGAAAAGCCTTTATGGTCACTGTAATACATTTACCCTATTTTTATTATGAGTTAATTCAATTTATAACCTGAAGAGCAAGAATAATAAAATCAGTAACAGGATGAGAATAGCAGCCTTCCCACCAGGGGGCGTTTTTGTCAACCCAACCTTAGGTTTGGTTCCTTCTTTGGTCCAACTTCCCAACCTCCCAACTGCCTGGGGAAGAGGGGAAGTCAAGGCCCTCCCCTTGCCTCAGGATGGACCCTGCCCCCTCTTCTCTAGCCTTGGAGTCGGCAAGCAAAACAGGTGTTAGTAGCTTTGATCTTGTTAGAGACTTGGAGACAGATCAAGGTAGAGGCCTCTGAAATAATGCCCCAGGATGTGAGAAGCTGGGGAAGAGATGGAGACAGAAGTACACAAAGAGAGAGGCAAATTGCTGTCACAGAGACTCCCTTTTACCTCCCACCTCAGTCTCAGTGGGTTCTGGGCTCTGTACTTCTTGGGGGAGCTGGTCAGGGCTTTTGGCTGTTTTTTTGGGGGGGGGGAGATATCCCCTGAATGACTTTTGAGACCCGTCCTGGTCATTCCTGGATCCATGCTTCAAGGTTGAGGACAACCAAGGCTGTGAGGAGTATGCAGTCTGCCAATCTCCTGGCAGCCTCCACTAGTTCTTTCATTACGAGGGTCTTCCTTTTTCTACTTTCCTGCTCCCCTCCTCCTGGCACAAGTTGGTAACATTAGTTTTTGCTTCTTATAGAGGAGCGGTCACATTAAGAAAGGCTTGGGAGTGGGTAAGAAGAATCTGAGACTGGTACTGGTACTGGAGCTCTTACGCCCACGAATCCTTTCCTGAGCCCCATTCCTGTTAGAATAACACATTTGGTTACTAGTTCAGGAGTAATGGCTCCCCTTCTCACAAAGGCCCTGACCTCCTTGGTCATGCAGAGGGACACCTCAGACAGCTGAGAGGTCTTACTTAGGTGACCATAAGTTCCTCTGATTGAAGTTGTAGCCCTCACCTCTCTTCATTCTTGGCCCACCCCCTTGGGACCAGCGTCTGTGCAAGTGGTGTCGTGCGCGCAAGTAAACGCTGTATTTCTTCTTCAGGAGGAACCCTTCCTCTCTGCTCTGTAGTCCAGGATTGTGCCTAGAGGACTCACATGCTTTGTTTTGAAGAAATACTTGTTGGAGAAGAAAGAACTATACTTTGTTTGAATTGCTCAGGGCATACGCAAGACATACTTCTCATCATCGGAGATGGACAGGCAGTTTGGAATAGTGGTACCTACAGAGCCCTTGGAGTCAAACAACCAAGTTCTGGTCCAAGCTGGGCCACTTGCTGTGCCTAAAGCAGGAGGTATATCTTCCAACATCTGCATTAGGGCTGGCACCTGAGATGAGCCCCAGTGGGTTTTAGATCTGGCAAGTGACTTCATGCTATGGGTGCAGGAAAGTAAGAAAGGCTAGAATGAACACTGCTTGGAAGAGGAAAAGGAAAAGCGAGGCCTGAACAGATACGGAGGGAGGGGAATTGTGAGGCCGACTCCTGAACCCAGGGAGTACAGATTTATATCCAGGGCGGAGTTCATAATCTGTAAGCTGTACTAATATTCTATTTCCTTGCTGAAGGTCCTTTCTGGAGTCTCTCCCTCAGTGGGCAGCAGCATTATTGGCTCCCTTTTGAGGCAGACAGGATGGGGCACGTAGCTCAGAGCAGGCCAGGGCAGATTCTGGTGCCAGAGCTGACATTAACGCGGGTGAGTATGGGCAGATTTTCCCAAGGAGCTTTGTTCAAAAGATAGAGGATGAGAGGATGGCAGATAGAGGAAGGAAGAGGGTCCAGTTATCCTCTCGGGGTCACTGGACTAGGGGATGGGACAGAAGGAGAGGTTTCGGTCAGAATCACAGTCTCTATTAACTACCTTACTTTCGTACTTTATTTATATTTGTATTTTATTTTCTATATTCTTTTATTATGCTATGTTAGTTACCATACAGTACTTCATTAGTTTTTGATGTAGTGTTGCATGCTTCATTGTATTGCAGTGAGCACTGGGTGTGGTACTTCTGTCCTTTACCCCTTTTCAACCATAATCCAAGTGACGGAAATGGAGAATAGATCGCTAATAACCCCCCGGTCCTCTGTTCCACGTCACGTGCGTGTACCTTGTCAAATCTCCCTCCAGCAGACGCTCCGGGATCCATCACTTTCGGCTTTAAGTCCCAAGTCCCTCCCAGAAAAGACCCTGCAAAACCAAAGCAGCGTGTATATTAGGGATTTCTCCCTTAGGCCTAAACTCAGGTTGTTTTCCTGTAGAACAGCTGCCTGCTTCCCTCTGCATTCCTCTCCCTTCTTCCTCTTTTCCCTCCTCACCAGGCCTCTTTCTTTGTACAACCGCCTAGTGGAGTTGGGGATAATGTGCTATACATTTCATTTACTCTACTGTTGCTTCTTCACTCTTTAGATTCTCCCCCTGCAACCTCTCCTTACCTCCCTCCCATCCTTTTAACTCCTCTCCACCCACTGCCTGGTCGGTTCTTCCTGCCTTCTTTCTCTCTCTTTTCCACTTTTCCTCTCAACCTTCTTCATCTGTGATTCCAACTTTGAGGAGATGGGAAGATATGTTTTAAGGACTGCATCCCTGAGGGAGTGGGCTTTGGGCACAGCAAGAGGCATGGTGGTCAGACATCAAGAAGAACCTGATAGACACTGACTTGTGTGGCCTAAGGGGCAGCGGCCTCCTGACCCATCTTCCCGAATAGATGGGACTGAGGTGCAAGTGACAGAGACTTAAATAAAGTTGGTTAGATTAAAGGGTCAAAGCAGAGGGAATCTTTGGTCCTATAGAACATATTCCTTTATCCATTCTTTCTTCTCAATGTCTTGATTCACAATTCGGTGGACTTATGATGTAACTGGGGAGCCTTAGGAAGACAGGGCCAAGGTTATGGGCTCAACTGCAGCTTTATCCCGGCTTCCGCGGAGCTTGCCTTCTCGGGTCCGTACTGTTCCGTAGATTCAGCCTCAGCCTCTGGCTTCACTTTGTTGATCATTAACTCATGTTTGGAAGTTGGGTGCCGCATAAACTTGGGTTTTTTTGGTCAGTGTTTCCATGTTTTGATTTGTCCATTTGCCTACTTTTGAGGAGGCCAGAATCATCCTACTAGTGATGATGACAATAATGACAGCAGCCATTTATTGAGCATTTGTGTTAAGACCCCACACATGTCATTGTACAATATACACAAATATTGAATAAATATATACAAATATTTAAAAAACTCCACCTCCTGTAATTCTACAAGAATTCCATGAAATAGGGGATATTATTTTCATTTTATAGATGAGAAATGGAAGCTTAGAGAAGTGGAGTTCTTTGCTCAAGAAATTATGCCTATGACTTGAGAGCCTTGCTTTTTTTTTTTAATGATTTTTTATTATATTATGTTAGTCACCATACAGTACATCCCCGGTTTCCGATGTAAAGTTCGATGATTCATTAGTTGCGTATAACACCCAGTGCACCATGCAATACATGCCCTCCTTACTACCCATCACCGGTCTATCCCATTCCCCCACCCCCCTCCCCTCTGAGGCCCTCAGTTTTTTTCTCAGAGTCCATAGTCTCTCATGTTTCATTCCCTCTTCTGATTACCGCCCCTTTCTTTATCCCTTTCTTCCCCTACCGATCTTCCTAGTTCTTATGTTCCATAGATGAGAGAAGTCATATGATAATTGTCTTTCTCTGCTTGACTTATTTCACTTAGCATTATCTCCTCCAGTGCCGTCCATGTTGCAGCAAATGTTGAGAAATCGTTCTGATAGCTGAGTAATATTCCATTGTATATATGGACCACAACTTCTTTTTTTTTTTTTAAAGATTTTTTTATTTTATTATTTGACAGAGATAGAGACAGCCAGCGAGAGAGGGAACACAAGCAGGGGAAGTGGGAGAGGAAGAAGCAGGCTCACAGCGGAGGAGCCTGATGTGGGGCTCGATCCCATAACGCGGGGATCACGCCCTGAGCCGAAGGCAGGCGCTTAACCGCTGTGCCACCCAGGCGCCCCTGGACCACAACTTCTTAATCCAGTCATCTGTTGAAAGGCATCTCGGCTCCTTCCACGATTTAGCTATTGTGGACAATGCTGGAGAGCCTTGCTTTTACCTACGATGGTGCTATACTGTATGACTGCATTTTGGAAATCTTTAGATAAAAAGACTTCTTATCCTTAGTGTTACTGATTGGCCTGAAAACAGCATCAGCAAAATTTAAGATGTATTGACTCTTGGGAGTAGAAAATTGGTAGATTCTGAAGGAGACCACAGAATACATTTTTCTCAGTAATGACAGGAGGATGGCCTAGAAACCCTTTTGACCAAAGACAGGCATGATTTTGGCCATTCTGGCCATTCTGAGAACAATATCTGGCCTATGATAGGATGTGGGTCCAGTGAAGAGAATGCCCTTAGTCAATTTACAATTGGGGGTACTGGTGAGAGTCCAGGGTAATGCCCAAGCTCCTCTAAACTAGCCTCAGAGAGATGGTGACTCCAGGGTTATCCGGGGTTATTGGTGGGCGAATGGTTATCTGCCTTCTGGATTACTTGTGGCAGAGTTTGAATTCTAGACTGGTTTTCCAGAGTGACACTCTCCCTGCCCACTCCCTCCAGTTTTTTCTGCTATGTACTCCCTCTACTATCCCCGAAGGGATGTGAACGTCTAATATTATTTGCGTTGAATGGAATTAATATGGTAAAGTTGTTATAAAATGTTATGTAGTACCGTCTGGTATCTCTGCCTCCACTGAGGGGGCAGTCGTGGATAATCCCAATCTGCAGATCACCCCAGTTTTAAATAATCGAAGTATGGATATGATCTGACATTGGAACAGGATACATCTTCTGTTCTTGGATTTCAGATCAAATAATGGAGCTTCCCTGAGGGGGTTCAAATCCTCTTAGGGGGCTAGACACACTCTGGCTTTCCACCTGGCCCCCTTGTCCACCCTTTGAACTCAGACAGGATCTTTATTTTTGTCAATTAAATTAAAACATTTCAGTGATTTGTTTTTAACTGTGTCCCCTGAAGGACAGGTGGGTGCCCACGATGACCAGCCCAGGTCTGGGAATGTGAGATTCTCAGTCACTGGAATCTGCAGTCCTCTGCCTGAAGAGCTGAGGAAATAGCTCTGCAGCTGGCAAAGGTGACAGAATCAAGCTGCTTTATAGACCTGAGAGAACTTAAGTGAGGGGAGGATGTGGAAGGGGGGTAGGCTGGAATAAGCAGGCAGCTTGGGATGCTCCTTGGTACTGGCTCCTTGGCAACGGTTACTTAGCAACCCTCATTCACCTCTCTTGGCTGCCTTCTCCCCCCCCCCAACCCTCCTCCCATCCACAGCCGCAGCCTGAAGATCTAAGAGGCTCTAAAGAAGATGGATAAGAAAATCGGTGCATAATAAAAACTGCAGGCAAAGCCACCTTGACGGAGGGCGGGTAGCTCTCTCCTCCCGCCCTCGTTAGTCTCTGGGCTCAAGCCTTCCATCTTAGCCTAGTGTCCTCTCCTTCCTTCTTTCCATCTGCCTTTTACTGGTTTAGGGAGGGTTGTTTGGCTTTGGGGTGGAAAAAAGGGAGCAAGGAACCCAGAAGAGAAGAAAACAATGTATAGGTGGGATGTACGTAGGGGGTGCTGGGATAAGAGAGGGAGAGGGAAAAGGGAGGGATTTATATGAGAGAAGCTAAATGAAAATGAGTTTAAATTGTACCAAAAAGTACTGCCCTCAGTCAAAAGGAAAACCTTAAAAATGGAAGTAGGGAGGCCTCATGTGAAATGTGTGAAGTTACCCTCTCTGCAGGATGTTAAAGGAAAAAGTATAAGCAGTCTTTCTGGAAGGGCTGGGTTCGAATACAGCTTGCATAAATGAAATGCTATATGTGTAAGCACCTACTACTGGCACATAGTAGGGATATAACGAGTATCATCTTCCTTCTGTCTTAGAAGCAAGGGATGGAGGACAAGACATTTTAGAGGTCCATGTTGGCCCGAGAATCTGTGGAACAATTTTGTGCCTATGAATGGTTTTGACTCTTACTGTCTTCCCATTCACGCAGGCAGGAAGTCATTTCTTTTTTTTTTTTTTTAAGATTTTATTTATTTATTTGACAGATAGAGAGACAGCCAGTGAGAGAGGGAACACAAGCAGGGGGAGTGGGAGAGAAAGAAGCAGGCTCACAGCGGAGGAGCCTGATGTGGGGCTCGATCCCAGAACGCCAGGATCACGCCCTGAGCCGAAGGCAGACGCTTAACCGCTGTGCCACCCAGGCGCCCCAGGAAGTCATTTCTGATATCAACCTTCACCCCGTTCTGTTGAAATTAAAACCTTTGATCAGTTAATGAACCCTTTATTCCCTGGTGTTTATTGAGCAGCTATATGCCGGGCACCGTGAAATTGGAACTAGGAGCCCTGTGTCTGTTTGTGATACCGGGTCGAACTCTTACGCACAGTGCTCGGTTCAGGCAGCTGTGGGAGCCTGGGATTACAGTGCTGACCGCTGGAGGATTGAGATGGGAGCAGAACACTGCCCCCCGCCCTCCTCCTGCTCAGCCTTATCTCCTATGATCCTCTTGTACTTGTTTGCTTTCCACCTTCTCTCAAACAGGGGTTGTGCTCTTTAGCAAACCATCTCTTTCCTAGCCTTCAAAACATTCCAAAAGTTCCTTCATTTCAGGGATGCTTTCCTGAATTAGAGGCGAGCTGGTGACTGCCTTGGGTCATGATGGCTGGACTTGGACATCCGCCCCCCAGCCTCATACTGTATCCCTCCCCCAGTCCTTTTCTCAAACCCTGTCCTTCCCTCTCATTTTGCACATATTTTGGTCTTTAGTCTCAATTTACACTTACTTCTGATTTCTGTGGGATATTATTATTTAATATTTCAGACTTCTGATCTTTCCTTTTTGGTTTTTTGGGTTTGTCTGTCCTTTATTTATAAGATCATTGACTGTATTATGACACTTGAATGTGCAGGAGGCCGATCTATGTAATTTCTTCCTGTGTCACCCAGCCCAGGCAGATGATGAGAAAGTCTTAATGATGGTGCTTCTGTCAGGTTGCCTCGTCCGTCGATTCTACACCCCACATTCCCACTTCATGATCTTCCACCCATTGCGGCTGCCTCCCCCCTCCCAAGTTGCCCACTTGGTTTTTTATAACTCTGTAACTTGGACTCTTTCTACGCTTCATTCTGAACATAAAACTCTCGAAATCATTGAGGGGGAGGAGGAGCATATGGCTACACCAGTTTGAGTCGGATAGATACACACACAGGAAATTGCAAACTAGGTACCAGATGTATAGTGTAAAAGAGAGCTTGGAAGTGGAAATTTGGCTTACTTAGGGAAGCCTTCCTGAAGGAGGAGAATTCTGGACAGGGCTTGAAAGAAAGGAAGGGCTAGATATAGGTGAAAAAGAGAAAAGGATGTGCCAGGCAGAGGTCAGTGTGAGGGTTCGGAGGCAGAGAGAATAGAAACAGAAAGAGGTTTGCTTGCGTAAATCAGAGGGAGCATTGTGGAATCACAGCTGGAAGCGTAAGCGCCAAAGCTTAAGCTGAGAAATGACGATTTAAAATTAGGGATGATTGTGAGCCACCCTCCGGCCCCTGAGAAGAGGAAAGATCAGGATGACAGTGAAAGTTACGATCGGTGAGTGTGGAATGGCTAGATGGAAGCCACAGGCTGTTAGCAAGTTTCTTCTGTTGTCCTGATTCTGACCAGAGACCTGGTCAATGACCTGGCTGGGGTGTGGGGAGAGGAGGTGGAGGGGAGGGGGTGAAGATACAGGGAGCACATTGTTTCCCTAGAGCTTGCATCACAGACTTCTTCCCCTTGAACAAAACCCTCTGTTTCCAGCTCCAGCTGACTCATCCCTCCCTTTCCCCTTCTCCCCATTAGAGGAGCTCTCCTGGTCCTGGTGAAGGCCTCCTGTGGCTGCTTTTGAGGTGGCAGTGATGGGAGAGGATGCCTCTGCCTCTGCTGGGTCAGGACTCCTGGGTTTTACCTTTTTGTTCTTATTTATTTGTCTGTTTTTTGATGTTTACTTGAATCTAAGGAAAAGTTGACCAGCACCTGGGTGCCTCAGTCAGTTAAGTGTCCAACTCTTTTTTTTTTTTTTTTACTTTTTTACTTTTTAAAAAGATTTTATTTATTCATTCGACAGAGAGAGAGACAGCCAGTGAGAGAGGAAGCACAAGCAGGGGGGGTGGGAGAGGAAGAAGCAGGCTCCCAGTGGAGGAGCCCGACATGGGGCTTGATCCCAGAACGCCAGGATCACATCCTGAGTCGAAGGCAGACGCTTAACGACTGAGGCACCCAGGCGCCCCAAGTGTCCGACTCTTGATTTCCGCTCAGGTCATGATCTCAGGGTCCTGGGATCAAGTTCTGCGTCAGGCTCCACGCTCAGCATGGAGTCTGCTTGTCCCTCTCCCTCTGCTCCTCTCCACCACTCGCACATCCACACATATTCTCTCTCTCTCTCTCATAAATAATAAATTTCAAAAAAAAAAAAAAAAGGAAAGAAAGGAAAATGGAAAGAATGTTTTAGTCACTTCCTCTCCTTCGGGGATGGATGACCCTTGACTTATTTCAGTTGAACAGGGAGGTGCTAGATTTCCCTGAGCCTTCTGTGGTCACTTCATTGCTCAGGTCACTGTCCTAAGATTCTTCACAATATCTTAGTGGTGGTTGAGGCTGATGAGGAGAAGGGAAGGGAAGTTGAGACCTGTGACCTAATACCCTAGAAGGCTTAAGCGTTTCCAGAGAAGGTTAATAGATGATGTTGGGCCTAGGAAATGGGAAGATGGAGAAAATCAATTCTCCAGACTTGGAGTTCTGAGACAAATTTTCTAGCTTGGGGAATCCTGGGTAAAAATTGAGCAGGAAGCTTCGTAGAGAATAGGGGTTGGGATATAACGAAGTAATGATAAGAAGTAGGCTAAGTGCTGAGGATTTTAAGAATAAAGATGGAGAGAAAGCCAGCAGTGATTGAGTAGGTTAGTGATTCTCTCGGCTACGTTCCTGAGACCTGCACAGGCTGAAGCCGGAAGGTCCAAGGAGGCTCTTCCATCCAACCTGCCTTCTCACCAGAACCAAACTGTAATAGATGAAGAAAACGAATACTTATTGAGCATTTATCTGTAGGTGCTAGGCAGTGATCTACTCTTTCCATATGTTTTCTCACCAAGTTAAGCCCTCATAAAACCCTGCCCAGTAGGCTCAGAATTTAAGGTCTCTAATAACTGGTGGAGCTGGGAGGCAGAGTCACTTCTTCTGACTTAAGAACCATGGCTTTTTTCCACGACTCTGTACTGCATTTCCATCCTGGAAGTTTGCTTCTTCAGTTGGCCGACATGGTGTCTCCAGTCGCATTACACGCACAACCGTGTGTGTAAGGCACTGTGTTAAATGCCTTGGGGTGACAGAAGGAATGGCAGGGTCCCTACCTCCAGTGCTTGAAGTCATTTGGGGAGGTTAAATGTATATCTTGTATAATACATATATAGGTAATATGCAATATTTATAGTGTTTATTTAAGTATAGCGCTGGCACACTATACATTAGGCAGTAAGACAAGGCCCAGTGAGTGATACAGACAATGAAGCGCTACTAGAATTCTGAAAAAGGAGGGGAAATGGTGACAGGATAGCTAGGGAAGACTTCATGGAAGTGGTAGTATTTTAAGGAAAAATTTAAGACTAGACAGGACATTCTACATGAATGGAATGGTACAAAGTCATGAGAGCAGGAAAGCAAAAAAATATAGTCTGGGGATACCAAATAGAGCTTTCTCAGCTTCTTAAGGTCGAGGATGATATATATTCACATTTGCTTTCTCAGCACGTCAAAGATAGAGTAGCTAGGTGTTAAATGCATATTTGTTGAAGGAATGAATGACCCATTTATCTAGCACAGAACATTCATGTGAGGATCTTTTAAGAAATATGAATTGAACTGTAGGCTGTAGTAGAGAGGATGAAATGACACACAAAGTGGTTTAAATGAGTTTCTTCCTTTTTTCTCTTTTAAAGCAGGGCCTGAATCCATGACCCTGAGATTAAGACCTGAGCGAAGATCAAGAGTCAGATGCTTAACTGACTGAGCCACCCGGGCGCCCCTAAATGAGATTATTCTGGAGGCAGTGGGAAGATAACTTGGAGAAGAGACAGAGGCAGGGAGACCAGTTAGGATGCTAATGAAGTCTAGATGAGAGAGGCTGCAAGACTAAACTGGGACAATGGCGTGGGAACAGACATGAAAGGGTGGAGGTCCCAGCATTGTGAAAGCATGATGAACAGACCTGGTCACTGAGGGACTTTGATGGGCTAGTTGTGGGGAGGGTGAGTAAGATGAGAGCTCAGGGAAAAAGAAAGAGGAGTCAAAGATGAAGCTGGAGGTTCTCAGCTTTGGTGATTAGAATAGTGGTGACTCTAACAGAAAAAGAGGAAGTTAGAAGAAGAGGCTGGTTGTGGAGGGAATATGAATTATATTTTAGATTAAATTGCTGATAGACCCCCAGGAAAATTCATCATACATTGGAAGTAGAAGACCAGAGAGAACGTGGTCATGTCTGGAAGGACAGATTCAGAACGCACTCACATAGAAATAATCACTGAAGCTGTGAAAATGGATGAGACAATTGAGGAAAAAAGTGTCTTGGGGGAAAACTAGAAAGTTGGAGGTATCTTCGCAAGGGTGAGAGTTTATTATAGGGCCACCTCTAATGTCTTCCAGTGTTGTGGCCAGTTCTTTACTTGTTCTTGAGAGGTGAGGTTAAATAACTCTCTAGATAGATAAAAGACCCTATGCTCAGCCCTCTGTGTTCTCTTCTCCACTGAATTCTGGATCTTGACCAGAACAGTAATAGGCTGGAATTTCATGGAAAATTTTTTAGCTCATCTGGCTGAAACAGGCAGAGTCTATCCTAAATAAATGTGTCTGTCTTCTCAATTTTCAACTCCCTGGAGAAGAAGTAAATACTCGGGCAGTTCTGTTCAGGCTAGCTTAAAGTGCTCATGCTTCAATGCAAACCTGTTTTGCACCCATTTGCGAAAGATTAAGAACCTCAATCTGGGAAGTGGGTGGGTGGGGTGGACAGTGATTTGCTCCTGAGCCCCAGACGCTTCAGCTGACTTTTTCACAATTCCCCACCCTTTGTACTTTTCATCCAGAGATCTCAAAGCTCTAAAAAAGCCTTGATCCTCCCTGACCCCCTGAGTCATCTTCTCCTTCCATTTTCCCAGATGTGGGGGTGGCAGTGGGATACCATGTTTGGGGATGGGTACTTGGTGGGTGGGGGGGCAGTGTTGGTGAGCTAGGTGCCCCTTCCCTATCATAGGGTGGGGCTAAAGGCAGGCATCAAGGTGGTTCTATGCAGTTTGGTTTCAGCTTGTCCTTTTGAGGTTGTTTTATGACTGCAGAGACTTGGATAAAGAGTCCGAGCTAGAGAAATTGAAGAACAAACAAAGCGGTAAAAGACGCCGATAAAATTCCTCCCAGCTCAGAATAGTCTTTGGATCCTCTCTCAAGAATCTCAGGGTAATCTGGGAAGGCTAATTAAGCCTCACAGCCCCCAGTGGGGACTGGGGCTGGACCAGGGCAGAACCAAGGTTAGGAGAAGAGAGCGCTGAGAGATTTCCCTTATCTCCCTCTTCTCTCAAGGGACACGGGTGTTCAAACATTCAGTTTGGAGGTTGAATTAAGACAGAGGGAAAAGGGGAATGGATAATGGGAAATACTGATATTTTGTAAGAACTCTTTTCATTACAGAATGCTCGAGAATCTGGAGGCAGGTTAGATGATGAGGAATCCAAATAGGGGGACATTAAGAATGCAGGCTCTGGGACATGAAAATAGGGGATACTATGCATAGGGGTGGTATGAAGAGTGGGTCTAGATGGGGCTGAAGGCACGTGGCCTCGGAGGATGGCAGTTTGAGGGTGAGCAGGTCTGCGTTGGGGGCTTATGAAGCTAAAGGATCTGTATTTGGGGACCAGTAGAACAGGAGTTCTGGATGGGGGCAACTGTGTGGGAATAGGAAGACGAGATCAGAGGAGCGGGGAGGTTGGATGGTAGGGGCTGGGGGGGGCATCTGTGTGAGGGCAAGAGCAGCATCTGTGATCGTAGGGGGGGGTCCTCAGCTCAGGTGAGTGATTAGAAAGCTAGAGGTCGGCCGTTCTCCCCCAAACCAGTGATTTTTCTGTTCTTTGTTTCAAATGAATTGGTGTATTGGTCACAAAGAAATCTTCTGAGCTGATATGACTCGGAGGTGGGAGGGAAGGAGGTGCTGGGGGAGCGTGTGTGAGGGGGAGCCAGAGAGAGACGGCTGGTTTCCATGGTGATGGCCAAAATCTTCATTTCTATTCTCCTGTTTTCTGCAGCAGGTCAGGAAAAGCCGTAAGGGAAAACTGCTACCTTTTCGCCTCCTCAAAAGAATCAAGATCTAGGGTGGGCTGGGGAGATTGGTGAGGGTAGGGGCCTTTGGTGGGAATAAAGTCTCTAGTTCCAAGATTAATTGAGTTATCTCCTTTGATATCTCATTACATTTAAGAAATCTGTGGATGGAAAGAAGCAGCAGAATCCAGAGACCTTTCTTACCAGTGGGGTGGTCTGGGGTTTTTCAGGGGGTCCTTCAAGCAGGGCTATCCTGATCTGAGTATAGCCAGCTGGGCGTCTTCTCTGAAACCAGACACTAAGTTTGGGTCTCCACAGTCCAATGATCCTTCCTGAAATTGCCCTTGCAGCGATAGGAACCTATTTCTGAGTCTCTCCAGCTCTTCAAGCAGCCTCAACACAGTCTGGCTGCTGTTGGGCATTGGGCACTAAACAGGGGGGAAGAGGTTGATGACGGTGGGGTGGTAGGACAGGCCAGTGAAGAAGCTGTCGCTTCTATGGCTCAGGTGTCACATGTGCCAGACCTGGATATTGTAAGCTCCTGGCCGTTCCATTCTGTTTACTTCCCTGTGAGGGCCAGAGAACTCGAGCAACTTACCAAAAAACACCTAGTGTATTCAGGATTCAAACTTGCTTCCTGTCCCAGAGTACCCTGACTTTTGCTCCAGTCATACCCCTTTGTAATCAGTTCTGAGTCTAAGTGGGTGCCCAGGTCCCCAGCATAATGAGATCATGTCTTAGGCACAGTAGCTTCTGTGTGCTCCCCAAATTCCTTCCACCTGCCTGACTTGTCTAGTGACTTCAGAATGAGGCAGCTGCCAACGCTGGCTCCTCCATTCTCAGAGATTTGCTATGGGATATTTGCTGAAAAAATATCTGTCTCCTGCTTGTCTGTCCTGTGCTCAGTTCTTCTTTGTCACCTCTTCCAATTGCAGGCACCAACTGCGAGGCTATAAGGGAATGCCTCTTGTGCAGAAATTTCCCCTCACCTTCTTATTTCCCTGGGACCCTGCCCCCATTCTGGTTCCACTGGCATCCTGGTGGCCCCTAGCTCTCTTACTCCTGTGCCCCCCCCAATGTCCATTTCTCCTCCACTGGTAGTTCCTGCACCTTTTCCTGTGTCCCTTTAGCTCTTGTCCCCTTTTCCTATTTTCCTCTCAACCTCTGCTCATTTCCCTACAATGTCCTCAGCCCTGCTTCCACTTCTTTTACCTCCCTCCCCTTCTTTCATCAAACATTTATTGAACACCTATTATGTGCCAGGTCCTCTAGTTGGTTCTGAAGGCACACAGGCCCTGAGCAATCTCAGGAAGCACAGAATACTCCAGCAATTTTGATGTAGTGTGACAAGCGAAGACCCTTGGACTTCTTCCAGAGTCCTCTTGCGGCTGTGACAAGTTAGACTGACTCACATCCCTTAGTAGTGCATTCCCATGTTTTACAATTCCTACAGGTGGTATGTTCCTCTCAGTGCCCAGCCTCAGTTCCTCCTGCAGGGAAGACCTTCCGCTGGGCTTCCATTTACTCACCTATACTTTTTAATCAAAATGGGCATCATAATACCAATGGCTACTTTCCCCATCCCTGTATGGGACGTTTGTGCAGATTGGTTGAAATAATGGGTATAAAAATTCTCTAAAAACTTAGTGAATGCTAGACAGTGATTCCCTCTTGACTTCTCAGTGGAAATAGAGTGCAGCCTTTTCTCCTACAAATAGTACAGCTCACAGGATAATTTAATTTAATTTAATTTAATTTTATTTTTTAAAGATTTTATTTATTTATTCGACAGAGATAGAGACAGCCAACGAGAGAGGGAACACAAGCAGGGGGAGTGGGAGAGGAAGAAGCAGGCTCCCAGCAGAGGAGCCTGATGTGGGGCTCGATCCCATAACGCCGGGATCACGCCCTGAGCCGAAGGCAGACGCTTAACCGCTGTGCCACCCAGGCGCCCCCACAGGATAATTTTAAATAATTATGAGTTGCGTCTACCTTTAGCCTCCTTTCTCTTTACTCATTATTTGCAGATGGTAAGTCTTTGACCTCTGTCGCCAGTAAGATCCATGTCTCTTGAAAAAATTTTCCTTGAAGAAAACAAAAGCTTTTCTATGTCGTAATAGGGACCGAGGGCAGACTTCAGACAGGAGCCCTTAAACACCTACCTACAAGGGCATAAATAACAGGCGAAATCCTCCCCAATCACAGTGCGATTCCTTTGCGTTATCATTGGAGACAGGGGAATTGCTGTGATGACTGGGGAGGAGCCCAAGGATTACATGGGAGAGTGCTATGACGCTTGATCCCAGATGATGGATTTCCAAAGAGAAATTAAGAGTCTGACTAGGCTGCCCTGAGTCAGAAAATATCATCAAGCTCTGCTCCTATTAATGACTTAAGAGCAGCCGCTGGATTCACCCCATTACCTACGGAGGGTGGAGGCAGAGAGCAGGGGAAGAGGCTGCTCAGGGCAGAGACCGCCCCGGATCGCAGGGTGGGAAGCCAGCCTCTCCTCTGCTTGCTGAAGCCCTTGCTCGCCGGGCTCGCCCACAGGAGAGGTGGCAGTGGGCTATCACTCTGGTCCTTCTGCCCTTCCATGTGTCAGCGAATCAGGCTTCGGGCAACTGCCGACATCTCCAAGGCTCCCTTTCTCTGTCTGCCTCCAGACTGACCCAAAGAAATGTTTTTGGTTTTCCAAACGCCCCGCTCGGTCGCCCTCCCCCCGGAATCCCGTCAGGGATCTCTTCCAGTTGTTTGCCTTGAGGCTCTCATTCTTCCTTTTCTGGCCAGCGTCCTTCCCAGCCTGCGCCTGGTGGAAACACGGGCACACTGCCCTGCTGTTCTGTTCTATAGTCCCTTCTCTAGCTCCAGTGGCACTTTTTGTTTTCTTCCACTCTTGTTGACCTGTGTCTTCCATGCCTCTGACTCGAGGCAGAGTAGTTTCTTTGCTTCTCTGGCCTCTTAAGGCAGCCACCACTATTTTCTTCGTGGGAAAGTTTCCAACTTTGATGGTTGGTAGGTTCTTTTCAGTTTGTTGTTTCATTCTCTACCAGTTCAGCTCATCCCTTGTCTCCCCAGTTTCCCTTATGGAACCAGGAAGAGCTGCATGCTCCCCAGGACTCTGAGCCTGGGCATTTTCTGAACTCGCCTTTCCTCATTGTTAGCCTGATTCTTCCATCTGCTGGCTGCTGAGCAAGGAGACCCGTGCATGGCGGCTCCTAGTGACTCAGGCTGAGCAGCTCCAGCTCAGAGGCATAATAGAAACCCATTTGTAATGTGGTTGTTTTTCTTTCAAATCCTTAAGAACAGAAGCAACCTATCTTATGGCAGAGTAGTGAAATGGAGGTGGGGGGTGGGGCTGAGAGGTGGTTCCAGATTTTATTTTGACTTCAGGGGGCTTGTTTTTCAGCTATTTCCTCAGCCTACAGTGGGCTTGGATCCTTTTTTTTTTTTTTTAAAGATTTTATTTATTTATTTGACAGAGAGAGACAGCCAGTGAGAGAGGGAACACAAGCAGAGGGAGTGGGAGAGGAAGAAGCAGGCTCCCAGCCGAGGAGCCCAATATGGATCCCTGGATTCTGGGATCATGCCCTGAGCTGAAGGCAGATGCTTAATGAGTGAGCCGCTCAGGTGCCCCTAGAGTGGGCTTGGATCTTAGTCCTAGTTAGTAGCACCAACTTTTTATGGCCTCTGCCTCCACTATGATTTCTTATTGTGGTATAATATATTTAACAAAATTGAGCATTTTTAATTTTTTAAGAAGATTCATTTTGTTTTATTTTTTAAAAGATTTATTTATTTTAGAGAGCGAGAAAGAGCGGGGCGGAGGGGCAAAGGGAGAGAGAGAGAATCTTAAGCAGACTCTGTGCTGAGCGTGGAGCCTGATGTGGGGTGCTAGCCTACAACCCTGACATCACGACCTGAGCTGAAACCAAGAGCTGGGCTCTTGGGGCGCCTGGGTGGCTCAGTTGGTTAAGTGTCTGCCTTTGGCTCAGGTCATGATCTCCATGTCCTGAGATCAAGCCCTGCATCAGGCTCCATGCTCAGTGGGAGCCTGCTTCTCCCTCTCCCTCTGCTCCTCCACCCTGCTTGTGCTCTCTCTCACTCTATCTAAATAAAATCTTTTTTAAAAAATTCAAAAAAAAGTGCTAGGCGCTTAACTGACTGCATCATCCAGGCGCCCCAGAATTGAGCATTTTAACCATTTTTAGGTGTGCAGTTGAGCGGCACTAAGTACATTCATGTTGCTGTGCAATCGTCACCACCAACCATCTTCAGAATATTTCATCTTCCCAGATTGAAATTCTGTGCCCATTAAATAGTAACTCCCCATTCCCCCATTGCCCCCAGCCCCTGGCATGCCTCCACTACGATTTTACTCCGTTTCTTAAAGCACCATTCTGACCACAGAGGCTCTATTTCTTCTATTAAATCTCAGCTCCTCTGGCTGAATTTCAAGACCCTTCTTCACCAGCGCCTACAGACTCACTCCAGTGAGGTCCTATCGTTTCTTGGCCCAGAACCCTGCTCTGAGAGGCAAATGTAGGCCCATGCCCTTGTGTGAGTATCCTTCTTTCCCACCCGATCCTTTGCATATGCTGCCCCTGACTCTTCCTTTCAGTCCCATTGGCCCCTTACCTTCATACTCCGTTCATAATTCTCCTGTTTTAACACATCCTTCCTCATCTCCTGAGACGTCCCAGCCTCTATTAGATGATTCCCCTTCCTAATCTCTGTAGCATTCTGCCTAGTTGCTCTTCCTCTGTTCTTGCCTCTTCATCTCTGTGTCTTGGTTCCCTTTCAGACTGGAGGCCCCCTCAAGGCAGGAGGTGAAATCCACTCCGGTTCATGTACTCTGTTCTAGGTCCTCGACACTCATAGTGTGGTCTGGGCTCCGGTGGCATTAACCTCACTCAGGAGCTTGTTAGAAATGCCGAACTTCAGACTCCACCCCAGACCTACTGAGCCAGAATCTGCATTTAATAGGATCCCCAGATTTTTGGCATGTACATTAAGTGAGAGAAGCACCGCCGTAGGAGGGGGAGGAAAAATTTATGTTGCAGGTGAGCGAGAATAAAAGCTACCTAAGTAATACTTCTAGACTAGATTCGAACTGTGTGGGGTTTTCAAGGAGGGGGAGGGAGGGTGTTTTGTGTCTTTTGGATTCTGAGTCCGTATCAGAATTGCCTAGGAAGCTGAGAGGGAACAGGAGTCAGTGTCCTCAAGGGGAAGGAGTCAGTGTCTGTCTCACAGTCAGGCACAACAGGGCCGAAGTTCCCAACGATTCACTTTGAGGTTGGCTGGTGGTGTTCCTCCAGAATTAGGCACTTGTCTCCCAGCAGACATTTGTCACTGGAGTCCTGAGGGGAGCAGAGCTTCAGGCCTCAAAATAATCTTCCTCGTTTCTGTCTCCATGGCTGGCTGATTCATATTTTGTAGGAGGTTTGACCATAGCCGGGAATGGCTGAGGAGCTGGTGTAATTCTCTCCTTCCTCACCCCACGGAGAGGGAGTGAGGAGAGGCATGAAGAGTGGAGACAGGGTGTGGGAGTCAAACCTGTTCTTCACATAGCAATCGCCTCGTCTCACTCTTTGCTCTCACTCCAAGAAGTTGAGTCCACAGCTGGGAAAACTAGGAGCCGGTCTCTGAGTCGGCTTGGCTTGTACCCAGCTTCCCTCTTTTTTTGTTCCCTCTCCCTGTGGGAATTAAAGGGAACAGGTCACATCTCCCCCTGCTCCCCCACTTCCAGAGGTAGGAGAACTGTAATGCACAGAAATGTAGGCCGGAGGTGCGAGTTTGAAATGCTGTAGGCTAGTGCCTCGCTCTCCTTGGTTATCTCCAGAAGAGGATGCCAGGGTCCACTCACTGGCCTTACTGCTTGCTTTTCAGGGCTTGAAGGGATTGTAAAAGAACCGTAGGGCAAAGTAGCTTTGGGCAAATTGGGAAGATGTGGTTTGTGGAGTGGGCACATAAAGTAGTGAGAGGTTTCCCCCCGGAGTCATGGAAAAGATTACTCTGAGTCTTTCTCACACTTTTCTGGGTCTCTGAGTTTTGCTCTTCTGGTGGAGAAATGTATGCTTGGTCTTCTCCTAGAGGTGATTTCTAGAGCAGAGGCCTTCGGATTACAGCTGGAGCAGAGAACTCCTGTGTATCTCTTGTCGTCTCTCCTGTCGTCTCTCCAAAAGTATTTTCCCTCAGAAGCAGTGCCCTTCGAATTTTGCCACCTGCTATAATCTAGTCCTTGAGTGTCATTGCATAGCTGGGGTGGCAGGATGAGGCATTGGGGCCTGGTGGTCAGGACCAGGAAGGAGTGCAGCCCAGGTCTTTCAGAATACAGTTAGTTTCCAGCCTTTCAGTCATTCAGAGTGAATAATAACCCCCCCTCACTTCTGTCTTTCCTGGGGGGCAGCATGGGGTTGGTCATTTCATCTTTCACCGAAACATCTTCCTCTTGTACTTTGTGCCAGCTCTGGGACCTTAGAATCACTACTTTAGCACTGAGTGCAATATTTCGGTGTCCTAAACTTATCCCTCTTCTCCATCAGGCTGAAATCTTCCTTGAAGGGAATCCCACATTTCTACTTCAAAAAGTATCTAAGAGGTCAACTTGTTTTCACATAGTTCCATTAGGAGAGAGATTATTAGGCATTAAAAAACAACAACAACAACAACAACAACAAAAACCCCTCGGGGTGCCTGGGTGGCACAGTGGTTGGGCGTCTGCCTTCGGCTCAGGGCGTGATCCCAGCGTTATGGGATCGAGCCCCACATCAGGCTCCTCGCTATGAGCCTGCTTCTTCCTCTCCCACTCCCCCTGCTTGTGTTCCCTCTCTCGCTGGCTGTCTCTATCTCTGTCAAATAAATAAATAAAATCTTTAAAAACAAACAAACAAACAAAACCCCTCAACTTCTAGGTCAGATCGTGTTGGTTTAGTTGAGCAGAACTTCTGACGAGGCTGTAGCTTTGGGGCTGTCTTCTGTCTCTGGCTTCTTTCTGGAGCAGACTCAATGTTTTGAATACTTGGAGGTGGGGGGATATTGCTGATGACTGGGATATGGAGAAATCATGAAATTTTAGCCAGGAGAAGCTATCTCAGGAATCTGTAATGAGTGTATGTGTGTGTGTGTTGTTATTTCTTTTCCAACAGGCTGCATAATTTTTATGACCAATTATTCCATTTGTAACGACGCCGAGATAGCAGAGATCCCATCTCATGCTCCATGGCACACGCCAGGCACTCATGGGAGCTAGAAGACACCATCCCTTATGCAATGAGATGGCAGGAGTGCTGGGACCAAGACTCAGTTCTAGCAGGAGAGATAGACGGGAGTGCTAAGAGAAACTTTGTGACAGGAAGGGTGTGAAGTACCTGAAACAGGGCATGGAGAGGACTGTAGTTTTAAAGCAAAAAGAGATTTACTGGGGACAGATAGAAGACCTGTCTTCCAGCCTGAGGATTTTGTGACCCAACAAAGCTTTGACGGTGTTATTTATACATAACGAAAGGACAGGTGTCTTTGGCTGTGGAGATAGTGTTTTCTCAAGTCACAAGGAACCAGCCTTTTCCCAAAAAAGATTTGAGGGCTCAGTTGGAAAGGACTGGCTTTTGGAGGCTTGGGAAAGACTTGGACCCGACTTGGGCGGGGGAATGCTCCTCTTGGGGCTAGCGGTTCTCTTTTCCCTTCCACCCAACTTTCAAGTCAGAACAGGGCTGATAATCTCCTTGAAAGATCTGGTAATTGGCCCATCAGGCCTTACGGCATGCAGGCTAAGGATTGACATCTAGTTGCTCCTACCGATTGGTCCGGAACACTTACTTGCTCCTGCCTCCTTAGTGTTTTCCAGGATCTTTCCCATCTGCTTGCCTTCTTACTATTTTTCTGTCTGTTTTTTTTCTTGCTCATTAGTCGTTGAGGGTTGGATAGTCGAAGCCAGCAGGCCTAAGTCTGAATCCTGGCTCTAGCACTTGGTATTGTTCTACTTAGACTCTTTGATCTTATTTCCCCATCTGTAAAATGGGGGTAATAAGACCTATTGCTTAGACTAGTTGTCAGGGTTAAATAAGAGAATGTTAAGTGAGGGCATGAGACTAAGTAAGTGCTCAGTAAAAGGCAGCGTCTGTAGGACTCCCTCTCTGTGATCCCCGGCCACATTTTGGGAGACTAGAGATGCAGAGACAGACGAGGATGACTGTAAAAAAACCAGATGGATAACAAAAGGGACAGACACCATGGAGACAGGAACACAAGCCCAGTTAGACTTTGAGGAAGACAGCAGGCACAGCAGGCAGAGGCAGAGAGAGCAGGAAAGACACACAGATGGACGCGGAGAGAGGAACAGCGAAAGGTAAGAGAAAGAAGAGGGAGGATAAAGTCAGCCGGACAGAACTGTTAGAGTCCAGAGACGAATGGTTCATTTGCAGAAGCTGGCGTAAGATCCCTGGGCCAAGAACATTCCTGCTTTCTTCTTGCCCCTTGCTATTGCGGGACTCAAGTTCTAAGTCCCTGCTCCCCTCCTGTGCCTCCCTGCAATCTGGTCAGCCCGGGTCTGGCTCTCCCCGGAGCTTGAGCAGCCCTGCCCCGCCCTCCTCTGAGCTCCTTGGCCCTACGTGGTGGTGGCTACCCAAGTCCGTAGGGATTTTTCATCTCGAACACAACTGTTTAGAGTGCAAGAGCACCACGGTGTCAGCCAGTCAGTGCAATAACCAGGTGTAGTTTTACAGTCACTCCCCCCCGACTGTAACAGCACTTTCATATATCTCCGGCTGCGACAGGCAATTTTCTTTCAAAGATTGTTTTTTCTGGAGCCCGTGATTTCTACTCTCGCCTCCAACCTCTGGGATATTAAAACGGGGTCAGTGGCTCTTGGCAGGCTGACCGATTTGTGGTCATTTCCCAGCTCCTCTGTTCACCCTCCCTTGTTGCCACGTCTCCAATCTTGGCATCCCTCTGCCTTTGCACCCTGTCTAATTGGGCTAGAGGGAAGTGGCTTCTGTGGCTCTCCATATGGAGAAGTTTGGTCGTGTGTCCTTCCTGAAGAGTGGAGGCTGAGTGGGGTGCAGGTGAAGACCCTGCAGAGGATTCACCTTCTAAGCCTCACCCCTGTTCTGTGGTCCCCAATCCCTCCATGCCATTCTGGGATGGAACTGTCAGTTGCTTTCTACAGAACTATTATAACTTAGAGGCGCCTGGGTGGCTCAGTCGTTAAGCAGCTGCCTTCAGCTCAGGTCATGATCCCAGGGTCCTGGGATTGAGTCCCGTATGGGGCTCCCTGCTCAGCAGGGGGCCAGCTTCTCCCTCTCCCACTCCCCCTGCTTTGTTCCCTCTCTCGCTGAGTCTCTCTCTGTCAAATAAATAAATAAGATCTTTAAAAAATATATATTACAGCTTATTTTACAGGGGGAATATTTTGAAGAAACTGGTGAATTGAAATAAGATGTAACATTAAGGAATTTTTCTCTGCTAGAGACTGGGGTGGGGTGGGAAAGCTAGTGTAATCTCTTTTTCTGGAAAATTCGGAGAATAGGAGGAATTCCCATACAGATTAATGGCTGGGTTTGGGGAGAGCTGGCATATGGGAAGGGATAGGGCAAACTTTGCATCCCTGCTTCCCTACAGGGAGACTCTATGACTGCTCTCAGGGCTGCCAGAAGCAAGGTCTCTTCCAGTGTTCGCTGGTGCGGTAGCTCTGACCAGCAAAATCGCCTCCCTATTTCACACTGGTAGGGGTTCTTTTCTTAGAAGAAAGATCTAAACCTGCTTTTGGGGTTGCCCATGTTAGGATTTCTCTGTTCCCTTCCTTGGCCTGTGGTCCGGTGGAAAAATCCTTCCCGAAGTCTAACTCCTGCTCCTCTTGCTTTGCCAACAGATCAAATCCCCTTGAAAAACAACATGACACCACACGCTCCCCTCCTCACTCATACCATCCCTTGTTTTTATTAAATAAAAGTAAGTGGAGCTATAAGATGTGACTGGCCTGGATCCCGGCTTCATAAAACAAAACTAACACCCTCTTTATCAAGGGGCTGAGGCATCCAGAGAAGATTTCTTAGGCCATTTTGCTGTCACGTAAATGGGAATCAATATTCAATAAGCCTTTGATGCACGACACTAGCGGTTCACTTAATACCGACTTCCAGTACAGTAAGTGGCGTTGATATAGGGAGGGCTTGTTTGCAAAATAACACTGCAGCCCTCACCTTCTGGATATTGGATCTGGCTTCCGCTAGGAGAGAAGATTCAAGACTCCGAGCAAGCAGGAGAGTCATCTTGCCGGGCCCGCTGCCTCAGGACGGGCTCTCCCATAACCTAGCTGGAAAAAGGAAACCGATTCTATGCTTTTAAAGCAAACCATTTCTACGATCCTAGAGGTTAATAGGCCCACCTTCCTCTTAGGAAATTTTTCACTGTGCCTGGTCTGATCGCCTCCCCATTTCCAATGAATTAGTCACATTGGAAACCAACTGAAGGATAGAATTGATTCCACCATTAACAGATGACAGTAGACTCTCCAGGGCACTCAGAGCCTGCAGGGGTTAGTAATAATAACCTCATTTCCCTCAGCCCCTGTGTTTGCTGCAGGGGAAGACTGCTGGACGCCTGGCCCCCTGGTGGATGCATGGTGGGTCTGGGTTTCCCCGTGTCTTGTGACTGAGAGTGTGGTAGGAAACTGACCACTTAAACGTGGTCAATTATTTCAATTATTTAGTTTCCATTCTAGGACATCTTTGCAGGGAGTTTGTGACCTTACACTTGTTTTCCCACCCAGCTCCGAGCAAGCATGCATTAAGGAAAAGCAATCTCATGTCTGCCTAAAAAACATAGATAAATCTTATAAGAAAATTTTGTATCACACATTTCAGAGCCAAATGGATTTTTGAAAATTTATCAAACATTTTTGGATTGTCTGTGTTCTCCATTCCCAGTGTTCATAGAGTATATAGGATTCACAGTCTGGGATGGAAGTGGAAATTTACAGAGAGCTTTAACCCGTATTATGGTCTCGGTTATTTCTTATCCCATTTAGGGCGTTTGACAGTTTGGAGGGAGCTGGGGATAGAAGACTTTCCCATTTGTTACTGTGTGGGGATACACTGGCAGAGGTCAGACCTGCTCTCTGCAGTGATCCTGTAGTTGTCCCTACAGAGAGATGCCCTGGCTTAAGTTTCCTAGAGCCCTTTTTGACCAGATCTGTAGAAATTTCCCATCCTGTTGCAGAGAGCTTCAGTGAATCTAAAGCGAGAAGCTGGTATTTGGCCTCTGCTTGGGCACAAATAGCAGGAGTGAGCTGTCTCACAGCATTTGCTTGTATGAAGTTGTTTTTATGGGGTAAGCCCTCCAAGGATATTGAGTAATGGGTGCATGTTTTGAAGGAGAGATGTAAAAACACTCTTGGGGGTTTCTTTTTTTTTTTTTTTTTAAAGATTTTATTTTTATTTATTTGACAGAGATAGAGACAGCCAGCGAGAGAGGGAACACAAGCAGGAGGAGTGGGAGAGGAAGAAGCAGGCTCATAGTAGAGGAGCCTGACGTGGGGCTCGATCCCGTAACGCCGGGATCACGCCCTGAGCCGAAGGCAGACGCTTAACCGCTGTGCCACCCAGGCACCCTCTTGGGGGTTTCTTATCTTTCGAGTTTCTCACTTGGTGTGCTTAGTGTCCTTGGGAAGAGCCCAGCAAAGAGTAGCCAGGAGCGATGAGTTTAGAAGGGGCCCGGGGATTTGATAACCTGTTTCTGGGGTACCTAAATGAAGGAGAAGGGTACTTCCTTTTCTCCTCTTCCAAATAAGAGGAAAACAGATCATTTAAAGCTGGAGGTGCTGAGGTTAAACTTAGCAAAAGTCTTCCTGACAGTAAGCACAACATGACCAACTCTTTTGGTTTAGAGGCCGTTCTGGCCTTCCTCCCAGGCCTTCTTTTCTGCTGCCCCGCCTGGGGCGTGAGGGCCAACTGTTGTTATGCCATCTCTCACCAAGGGTTCACTGGATGGGAGTCCCAACTTCCCTCTCCCTTTCATGTCCATCCCTCCTGCAGCTGCATACTTAAAAAAAAAAAAAATTGGGACGTGCTTGTCTTTGGTTAGAAGTGCTTTCTTTGGTTAGACAGGAGAAATCTTCTCTGCTAACCCTCCAAACAAGCTCTCTTGTTTTAGTGAGGCGCACAGAAGATGAGATCAGACCAAGAACGTGGACAGAGGACAAAGATTCCAGGGGATGGACCTCCTAGGGGGCAGTGAGCCTCAAGTTACTTTCCTAGGGAAAGAGGTCATGGGCGAGACGTAAAGCTTTCGCCACTCTGAGATGGTCAGGCTTCTCCCAGCAAGGGGATACAAGGCCACGTGTTACTTGAAGAGTCCCACCATGCCGTATGCTGGCCTCTTCCTTTGCGTCTGCTTTCTGTTGGTGATGGAGCACTTATCAGGGAGCAATAGCATCTCAACATAGGCTGTTACTGATGACCAAGCCCCTCTTCCCCTCTGGTTAAACTCCTAATCACTCGGTACCTCTGGCAGTTCATTCTTGCCACAACTTGTGTTCTGGCATCAGCGCTCCCCCACGCAACAGCTGATGACATCTCTTGGCCTCCCCCATCCATTCAGCAACGCCTCTCCCCCCAACCCGCCTCCTCTGCCTGCTGTCCCAGCCTGTAATCCTGATCTCATTTCCTCCTACCTCTCACACCGTTCTAAGACCTCTTGCCTCAACCTGCACCTGCACCCCTTTCTTTGGAGCCCCTCTCGTTCCTTCGGAGAGCCTGCTCCTCTCTGATCTAGAGTCTCCCCTGCATGTGTACCTTCCCCAAGACTTTCAGGAACCAGAGGACGCTCCAGAGAGGAGGGTGGCTTCTATCCCTCAGGTTGCCTCCAGCTCCTCAGTGGGGTGGATTTCATGCCTGGGTTGTGTGTTGTTTGTCTGTCTCAGACTTTGCAGCCCCCGAGGCAATGGCTCTGTCTTTGCAGGCTCAGGGAAGCTTTGGCAGCCAACAAATAATAAATAATACCCTGGTAACACCACCTGCAACTTGCTAATGAGTGCCTTTCCCCTGCCTCCCTCACCTCTTGGAGGTTGGGGGTGGGGACCCCCAACTTCTGGGCAAATGGATGCTTCTCCTTCCAGTCTGGGAGAATTGGGTGGGGTTGGAGGGTGGGGGCAGGTTCTTTTTTAGGACAAAAGAATATGGAAATGACCTTGAGGAGTATACTAAATAAAAAGGGTCTAGTTGCAGAGTTTTGGAGAAATGGAAACCTTTAGGAGCAAGACAATAGGTGTGGGGGTCTCTGGATTTCTTGGGGGATCCTGGGCTTTGGTCCCAGAAGCAAGCTGGAGAGCTACCATCTGACTCCCATCTCTTCCCTCAAGGCATGTTTTTCTAGGTAATTGGTTCTCTAGGTTTGATACTCAGGGAGTCATCTTCCTCCAAGTCCATATAGGCCACTAAGTGACTCTACTGTCTTTGTTCAGTTTTGGACTATTAAAGTTAGCACACCAAGGGCAGTTTTCTTGAAGGTACCTGTACCTGAAATTCTAGCAGTTGCCACCAGGGCAATCAGGGTGATTTGGCTTTGGGTCATCTAAAGAGACTGAGACAGGTATGCAGTCTTATCCATTTATGCATTTCCATATTGTCACCAAAAATGCCATTATTTTTAAGTATATTTTTGGACATAAGTTTGGCTTTGTACAAGCCACATATGCCACCAGGCAAAAGCCCTTCCAATCTTTGTTGTGGCAGTTGCCGTAGCAAAAGGAAGCGAATAGAGTGCATGATTTTCTGAGATTGTCTAATGACCCGGCCAGACGGTCCGCGGAATTAGTTTGTGGTCCATTTTTCTAAATGCAGGCTTTGTGGTCTGTATCAGAAAGAGCCATTCAAAATAATTTTGGCTTCACTCCGGTGTAGTGATCTCTGTGGAACTGGGCAGGTAGGTTGGGATGTTTTTATTTACTTGATCAATGCAGCTCTTGGCGTGGTGTAACGGAGGCTGTGAAGTGGGGCAGGAGAACAGGATCGCTGGTTAATAGAAATCACATTCCGATGTACACACTATGGGTTTGCATTTAGACTTTGTATGTAGGCCACTTCTGTAGAAAAACCGATGTTGCCTCTTTTGACACCCAGGAAAATGAAGAGCAGCCCTTCCCTGCTTGGCCATCCAGGGCCACTCCTACGACTTGAGTTTCCCAGAACCATCCTCCTCAGCTCTCTGTTGATTCGGGCAGTGTTTCTTCAGCAATTTCCCATCTCCTTTAAGAGATGTTTCCCTCACTGCTGCTTCTCTCTTCCAAAATTGCCCTTGCCCGTGCTTACTCCCCCGTGCCTCCCACCAGTTCTTGGGGGAGTAAACAGTCCTGTCTGGTATTGGGGTAGACAAGCTCTGTGTTGGATTAATTCTACATGACCCTGCTTGTAGACTGCTGGGGGAGGAGCTAGCCTCCTTTTCATTCCCCTGGAGTCGGCACCCAGACCTGGGCCAAGGAGGCTCATTTTCCCACGTGTAGGAAGCTGATGGGCCCCCCTCCTCTGCAACATTTGGCTCCCTAGGTTCTCTGAGTCACCCCCTGACCCTGACCGTCTGTAGCAAGGGCTCAGACCCATCGAGCCAACCTCCTCCAAGAGAGCTTAATGAGCACCTGGCGGCTAAGTGCTTTGAGATGGTTCAGATGAAAAGGGCTGTCTGTGGTTCGGGGGTTATTATTGTCAGGGTGGTGGCGGTGGCAATTACTCTCGATGATCGGGGCATCCAGCTTCCTTTGCCCCTCATGGGAGCACCCGTCTCGCTGAGGAATGGCAAATTGCCTTGCTTTATCTGCCTTGGATTCTGGTGGGCTATGAGCAAAGTTCCTTTAACGATCTGCCATCTTCCCTCTGTGGCTGGACAGGTAGCCCCGAGAAAGGGCAGGAAACTCTAAAATGCTTATTCCCTCGGAGGTGAAGTGGTTCTGAGTTGTGTAGAGCAACAGAAACCAGACTCCTTCTTTCCAGCTTCTGCATCTCAAGAGGGACCGGAGGAGCATTCAGGACTTGGGGATGGAGGATGCCCATTTCATGTGACTTTCTGTCTCCAGGACTGAAGGGGGAGGGGAGTGGTTGGTGCAAGGGAGCCTGAGAAAGACAATTCTATGGGTAGGCATGAGAAGAAAAAAACGTGGGTTCTGACTAAAGCTGCTCAGGGGTTATGTCAAATTTATAGAAAAGAGAGGAAACATGACAAACTGGAGAAGTGGTGGAGGCCTTCCACCTTCTCTGAAGGGTTTTAAATGAAGAGAATTTTGATCGCTGAGTTGGAGGGTTGAAGAGGAGGAACATTCCAGAGACAGAAGGATACTGGGGATCACCCGAAGGAGTATGTCCTCCTAAGTGAATATATCCATGGGCCACAGCCATGCCCCACTTTTCTGCCTGAGAGGAGTAGGGTGTAGTCCCTCATAATAGTGAAAGATGGCAGAGTATTTTTAGGGGGTCACTCAAATGGAGGTGCTGCTCCATTGCTCCTGCAGCCTCCTGGATGGGGCGGGCAGATGGGAATGTCACTGGCACAGGGAACCAGGGCCTTCACTGCTTCCCATCTTACCCGCACCCTCTTCATCTTTACTCTGGGAAGGAACACCTCCTTTACCATTTCCACAAAGCCAATTATTTTCCTTGGAAAGGAAGAAAGAGGCACAGATTTTCCTTGAGAAGTTAGTTTGTCCCATCTTCCCAGGAAGGTAGTTTTACCTCCTAGAAAATCTTCTCAGACATGAGTGGTGCCCTTTCCTGTTTAAAAGCCTGAGATGAGGGGCGCTTGGGTGGCTCAGTCAGTTAAGTGTCTGCCTTCAGCTCAGGTCATGATCCCAGGGTCCTGGGATCCGGCCCCACATCAGACTCCCTGGTCAGCGGGGAGCCTGCTTCTCCCTCTGCCTGCAGCTTCCCCTGCTTGTGCTCTGGCTCCCTCTCTCTCAAATAAATAGATAAAATCTTTAAAAAAAAAAAAAAAAGCCTGGGGGCGCCTGGGTGGCGCAGTCGTTAAGCGTCTGCCTTCGGCTCAGGGCCTGATCCCAGCGTTCTGGGATCGAGCCCCACATCAGGCTCCTCCGCTGGAAGCCTGCTTCTTCCTCTCCCACTCCCCCTGCTTGTGTTCCCTATCTGGCTGTCTGTTTCTCTGTCAAATAAATGAATAAAATCTTTAAAAAAAAAAAAAAGCCTGAAATGAAGATGTTACACACTCCAGCATTTTGAAAATCTCGCTTAACCACAGATTGTCCTCTTCTACCTTGCTTTTAAGGCCACAAATTACGAATAGTGCCATTTTCTTCACTCACATCCCTCCCAGTCACAGGTGCTTGGGGTTTGGCTTACATCTCTGCATTGTTTGCTGCCAAAAATGACAATTGTTCGAATAATATGTTTCACCCACTCTGAATTAAGTGATATTCATTGCAATGATTAAGGATTCTAGAAAAGTCTTTTGTAAAAAGTCACATGGCTTTGAAAAAAGGATGTAAGTAAGAAAGTTGTGATTAATATAGAGAAGAGAAAGGTCAGGAACAGAGGGGGAAGATAGAGGAAGCAGGGAGGAGAGAGAATGCTGACTGGGGGATTTGAAGTGTTGAGGCTCAAGCAAAGGAGAACACTAGCCTTTCCTGAGGCCAGAGCAGAAGCAACTGGACTTTCAGCCCGAGAGCTTGGGTGTAGATTAGAGGAAGCACTGCCTTGCTGGGAAGTTGATGGGGCTCCCTCTGAGAGATGGTGGAATCTACTGCTGTTAGCAGCCCTGTGCAAAGGAGCAGTGGGGGGTGGGCGGTGCAGAAAGAGAGCTCACTACAGTGATCCCTCCCCACCCTCCTCCTGAGCTGTTTGCTGCCCTCCCTTATCAGTCAGGACTGTCCAGTCCCGCTGTCTGAAACAGATTTGATGACTCAACAATGACCAATTAGGCGTTAACACATCTATCTCTGGGGCTATCTAGCCATCTTTATGGAGAACAGGATCTTAAATCTCTGCTCATCGGGACAGCCAGAGGCTTTGCCTAAACGGTGGAAAGAGCCATAGACATTTTTCATAATTATAATGACTTTTTACAGGGAAAGCCATAACTCCTGCTCCATAACTTTAGTGTGGAGAGGAGCCCATTGCAGACTCTCTGATGCGGGGAATGGAGCCATCTGATGGCTGTCTTCTTCAGGCAGTCTGTGCTTTCCTACCATGAACAACTTCTGGGAGCAAAATTCACCGAGGAGGATAAGGTGATTTCTATTCCGAGTGCCTGTCTACTGAGAGCAGACAGACTATAGTCTCTAGAGGCTCCAGAGGTAAACGGTTAGTGACAGAAGGTCAGGATATGAATGAGTACTACATAGCTTGGCCAAGGTCCAGATAGCTGTGTGTGGGGAAGGGCATGGGGGGGGTTGGTCATTAGTTCTGGAAGGCTTTCTGGAGGAGACAAACATGCAGAGGAGGAGGTCATTCTTAGAGGAAATGGCCCTTGTGTAGAGGTGGGTAAGATGGAGGGGCAGAGCAACTTTGGGAGCATAGATCCCATTACGGATCATCAAGAGTCTTGTCATCTTAGTCTTCCAGTCCATTAATTAGGTCATGTTCAATGTCTCCCAGTGATCCCCTATACTTTCATAAGAATTTCATGACACCCCACGCATCAGGCCCGAGATCATCCTGTCTCACCACCCCTCTCCTTGGCCCACCATGTCTAATGACTTTTTGGTCTATTTTCTCTTCCCCTGCAAGACATATGTGAGAATATGAACCTTCTTTCATGTTGCACTTTAAAAGTTTGATTTCCCCCAAACTATAGGCAGTCTTTTCCTCGTTCTTCTAACAGCCCGTGCTTTCTTCACTACACCTCAGAAGCTCTTCTGGGCCAATGGGAGGTCAGCTTGTCAAAATGTGAATGACCGGCCATCCCTGCTCATTTCCCAAGCCACGTACCCCAGAGCTTTACCTAGTCTAATGCCTTTCTTTGGCTCATTGTACAGCATTAATGGCTTTCAGCTTCCTTCTGGTCATCCTCACTGATGTGTTTCAGTCTGGGTGTCCCTGAACACAGAGCCTGTGTTTGCACTTTTTGCTCCATTCCACACCCCAGAGAGTGCAACTGAGACCCTGCATTCATAATAATCCAAGGTGCCAGAGATGAATAGTTACCTAGATAATTTGTCCTGTGTAGACTATGCTTGTTTTTCTGAAACATGTTTGGAGAATTAGAATACCCATGTGATTGCTTCCGCAAGCCTCTCCTTTGGTCAAGTAGACATAATGTTATAGGTGTATCTTTTAGCATAGGGTTTGACCTTTGTGTCGTCCTAAAGGATGGTCATAACGCTGGAAAGATAAGCTAGTATGTTTCCTGGATTCAGTTAACAAATAGCCTTATTTGTGGTCACTACTACTCCGGACAAGGGAGGCAAAAATGAGTAAGACAAAGTCTCTACCTTCTAGGTACTTTGAGGTTGGTGGGAAGATAGACAAGTAAACCAGCGCTCATAATACAGCATGATCAGAGCTGTGATGGAGGTGCACATAGCGTATGGAGGTGAAAGGTAGATATCTAACTCAGATGCAAGGGGTGTCATTTACTGGCCCAGGAAGCAGAAGGGGGTGAGTGGTTGTGCTAGCATAAGACTAAGGCTAGACACTAGAGAGTCTTTCTGGATTAGATTACCAATCTTAATCTATGCATTCACGCACTGAACGGTTGTATACACAAGTACTAACTAGGTGCTAGTCACGTGCTAGGTCATATTTGAAGATGAACAAGCCACCAGGGAGCTTGGAGTCCAGGGTGGTGGACAGAAAAATAGACATTTCAAATCCAGTATTATAAGGCCTGAGGTAGAAGCCGACACTTTCTCAATTAAAGCCAATGGAAATGTTACACTGCATAGAATGCTTAGAAGGGGAAAAAGAGGGCAATTTCAATGACTTACCCTCTTGCTCCCTTCTAGTCTGTGAATAGGTTGATTCAGATTCCACTGTGCAGTTTATTTATCATCTGGAATCCCAGCAGCCGAAGGATCCGGAATATATCAAATTTCCTAGGTCTCTGTCTGGACACCCTTTCTAGTTCAGGAAGCAATTAGTCTGAGAGAGACAGAAGTGAGAGTGTAGGAGCAGAATATATATCCTTTTAAAATAATTTAGTAACAACCCTAGGTAAGTGACCAATAATTTATAGAGTCTATTCTTTTTATAGAGATATTTCCTTGCTGCTCAACCAGAGAGCTTGCCGGGTTTAGAGGATTAATCTTTGACGTAGTAAATATGCTGAAGTTGTAACTCAGTCGCAGGGATAAAGGGAACTTAGACTTGTCTTGTATAAGGGAAAAATATTAAATGGGTTTGTGGAGAAACTGCCACGGCAGTCCTTACTGCCTCTTGTACCTTAGCATGGAGAGTTTTTCAACTGCCAGGGGCCTGCCCTTGAGGTCCTCTAATCCAATGGCCTTATTTTACAGATGGGAAGACTAAGGCCTGGGGTACCTGAGACGGCAGCAGATCCAGGACTGGAATGCACGTCTTTTGACTCACACCTCAAGATTTCCCATATTGCACCATGCTACTACCTGTCACAGTCAGACTCTGCTTTATTTGCAAGACTCCCCTGTTGGCCTATTTCCACTGGGTTCTCTTCTGTTCCCCTCTATTCTAGACCTCTTATCCATGCTACACCTTTTCTGTCCTCCGCAATGTCCCTCACGTGCATCCCCTCCTCAGGCTGGGATGCCTTCACTTTTCTCTCCCTTCCACCCCTTTCTTCTCCAGCCCAGCTGCATACTCCCTCCTCCAGGAAGCCTTCCCGAACCAACCTTTTCTGTCGTTCAGTGCTTCTTGGCTCTTCCTCTTTTCAGCCCACTTGTTGGTTTGTACTTGCTGCTTTGTTGTTTCGTAAGCATTTTGGAGGAAGTTTATAGATACTCATGTTCTGTCAACAAACTCAGATTAGGAGCTCCCTAATGGCAAGGTCTAGAACGCGTAGGGGGGGGACCTTCTATTGTTGCCTGATGACAGCTGGGATTGGCAGTCTGAGAAAGTGAAATCACTTCTGTATTTGGGAAGAGGGAAGGAGATGAGACTGACTTCCAGGTCGGTGGGTATGCTAGAGACGGGAAGGTGGTTGGAATGATGTCTTAAGGTTGTTTCCAGTCCTGGGATTCTGTAGCCTTGCGTACCAAGTTGGATATGCCAGAGCCCTCGCCTGATGCTGTTACCAGTTCTGTGGCCTGTGTTAAATAACAAGACATCCTACACAACTAGTAGGTGGCAAATTGGTGTGTCCACTGCATTTATGAAGAAGAAAAAAAAGCTCGGTGAAAGGAACGTGCCATGTGGAACACATTGTCAGCTGGCGCACCTGGCTGCCCAGCGGATGACCTCAGTTGCCGCCTGGAGGTCTCTACCTCAGGGAAGGGAGGCCCTGAGAGCCATTTTGACCCAAGTTCAAATTCTCTAGAACAAACAAGCTGATCTCTTGCTCCAAGGCCCAGTCAAAGAGGCTCCAGTGTGTTTATTGACTCTTGCGATGCCCTGCCCTGGAGAACAAACAAACAGCTCAACCTGACTCATTCCCTCCACCACTGTACCCAGTTCTGTTGCTGGGCTCTGCCAGGAAAGATCCCTCAGACCCTATGGAAATAAGAGAGCCGGTGCTTATGGGTCTCTGGTCATATATTCCTACTTTTCTTTCCCATAGAAAATTAATCCTCCCTAGACGTACAGAAGGCTATCAGTGACTTCAGATTCGCTTGGCTTGGGCTCTCTCCATGGCTTGAGGCAAATGGGCTTGCTTCATGGATTCATTCATTCAACAAATATTTGTTGAATGCCTACTATGTATGAGGCTCTGTCTTCTCATGATGGGGGCTTGCTAGCTCTTGCTGTGGAGAGTGCTGGTGGTTTTTTCCCTCTGACTAAATTATTCCAAAGTCCCCTTTCCTAGCATTTTGTTGTAATAGCAGTGGTAGATAATCGTAGTGACACCTTTTCTCTTCTTTTCCACCATTGGAAGAACTTGGTTTCTGAACCCTAACCATCTCCTTCCATTAAGCCTTGGTGGAGTCGTTTCTACCTCTTGTGATATTCCCTCTTGCCTTTCATTGAAACCTACTTCACATTTTCCTCCACAGAAAAGGAGACCATTTTATGCTCACAACTCTGCTCAGCTCATCACCTCTCTTTTTTAGAAGACACCCGACTCAGACCCTCCCCATGTAATTCTCAGAATGTACATGTCCCACATGATGTTAATAGGTGTTTCTTAAAAATGACCACATGATCAGCTCAGTTTGGGAGACATGGGACTAGACAAGCTGAAATCTTAAACTGCAGAACTTCTCAGAAACTTTAACATATTAATATTCATTTTGAATCTCCAAGAGGGGACATGATATGTGATATCATTAGATCACAGAACCCCTTTTAAAGAAAAACCTCTTAACAGTTTTGGGGACATTAGCATTTCCTGAAATTAAGTTTGGGAAATGCTTAAGTTGTGGAAGGAATATTGGACTACGAGACAAGAACCTGGAATTACTTCCTTCTCTGCCACTCACTTTTCTAGGTGACTCCGGGCAAGTCACTTCACTTCTCTGGACCTCCATTCTTTTACCTGGAAAACGAGGGGCCTAAATTAAATTCTCCCCCAATCTTCTAGCTCTGACATTATAGAATTTTTCTCTTTTTTTATCCCTTTCTTTCTTTTTTTTCCCAATAAGGCTTATTTATTTATTAGAGAGAGAGAGAGAGCATGAGAGTGTGCGACTTGGGGAGGGGCAGAGGGAGAGGGGGAGAATCTCAACAGACTCCCCGCTGAGCACAGAGTCAGACATGGGCTCCATCCCATGACCCTGAGATCATGTCCTGAGCCAAAATCAAGAGTCAGTTCCTTGACTGACTGAGGCACCCAGGTGCCCCCCGTTTCTTTCTTAATGTTTGTTCCTACTGTCAGTCTGAGAATCCCTAGGTGGATGTAATATCTCTTTTTCTCTGTATATCTTACTGAAACACCCAAGACAGGGCCCATCTAAATATAGAGTAGAGATAGAATGAAAATACCCAACAGTGTCAGCACTGTGCAAAGGCAGCCACAGGTAGGCTCAGTATTCTAAGAATCAGAAACTTAAAATCTAAGATAGATATCTTGATGTACTCATAAAGGACATACAAAAAATAGAATAAAACATAGAATAAAAATAGAATAAAACCAATAAGTAACTGGAGACTGCTGGAATAAATGCATTTTAGGCATTACAGGAAAGGAAAGCTCTTCGTGGAAAGAAAACATGTTGTTCCATGTGCTGCTGAATGTCTTAAGGGAAAGATCTGAGAAGCTCCTTGGAAGAAAGAAGCGGTGATGTTCCGGAGAGGAAAGAGAGGATGTTCTTTGCTGGTGGGGTCGGTGAGGAGAGGGGGAGTATCCCCGGTCTATGGCGCACCCTCCTTGGCTGAAAATTCAGAGAATGGAGGAAGTATGATGCAGCAGACCAGACCAGATACTAGATGTCAAGGAGGGGAAATAGGAGCTTTTTCTGTAGCACCTGGGAAAGTAGGTCAACATATTTTACTCCCAGTGATCTGTGGTGAAGTCGAAATCCCCGGATGTTTGAACAAGACACACACATCCGTGGTTGGCTCTGGAGACAGACAGATTCTCTAGTGGGTGGCCCAAACCTTTCGCCTTCTCTTGCATTGGGTATGATGGGCTAGAGCCCTAGATTAAGTTCATACCTCCGGGCACTGTCATTTAGAGAAGATAAGAGCGAGGAGCAGAGACGCTTATCTTTATAGCTGTTCTTGTTTGATTTATATTCTGTTTGTTTGCGTGTGTCTGTGCGTGCATTGCGTCTGTACACACCTGTGTGTGTATGAATGTGTGTTTATGTGAGTGTATACTTCCACACGTATGTGGAAATGTGACCGTGTTTCATATGTGTATATGGGTTTGCAAAGCGCTTATATGTCTAGGACTTTGTTGTAAAAGGGTGAGGCTTAATTGTGTGTGTGTGTGTGTGTGTGTGTAAAATGGTGTGTACACTACACGTGCATACGGATGGTCGTCTGTTCTATCTACAAGAGGATTGTGGTCACCTGTCTATTGTGTGTATCGGTGTTTATATGTATTAGCAGGTCTGTATGTTGGGCTGTATCTATTTGAGTTACTTACTTTCATATTTCTTTGCCTTTTATATTTCTTCGTTTCATTAATTCACTAAATACTTATGGAGAGCCCACTGCGTGTGGGGTACAGCTCTGTGTATGCGTATGGGGGCGTCTACATTTGTATACACGTATGGAAAGTACGCATGCGCTTACGAACATGTCAACACGTTTATGAAACGTCTGTATGTATCTTGATTTTCTCATCTGTGTAATTTTATCTTGCTTGGCATTTTATCGGAAGCCTGCCCAAGTCTTTTTGGAAAAAACAGGAGTTAACTAACTAGATTTAGCAGAAGCATCTAATGTGGGTGTGTACAAGTGGAGTAAAATCATGCCCTGCTCTTTATCCATCCGCGATCTCCTCCTTTGTGGCATCTCACCCTAGACACCCCTTTGTGCCTGTGGAACTTGGAAAAGGACCTGAAACACCCTCCATGTTAGCCTGTCTCCCTTCCTGGGCTGTCCAACCAGGAAGAAGGGCTGGGAGATAGCCAACAACGGGTCTCAAGCCCTAGCTGTTCGAGACGATTTTTCTTTTCTTTTGCCTCTTCCTGGCTTCATCTTTTCTATCCCTCAACCTGTTCTAATCCCTCGAAAGACAGGCACAGGGTTTTCTTTTCCCCAGAGCAACCAGAGAGAGAGCGAGCAAAAGAGATTTTGCTCCAAGGGAATCTGCTCCCATTTTATGGGATTTGTCAATAATGTTCCTTCATTAAGATAGCATCTCAGCAGAATGAAAGAGGCCTCTGCCCTTCATGAAAAGAGTTGTTTTCTCTTGGGGGGTGTGTGTGAGGGGGGCATTAAATAAACCTGTTTTTTAAAAAAGTACCTCTGCAGCAAGGAAATGTGTTATTATTGTAATTGTCTAATACTAATTATACTTATTACTATAATAACCATTTTGTTGTAACAAATGATGTAATCCTCTTTATTTCTGTCGCTGCCAGAGGCGAGTGGTGTGTGTCTAGCAAGAGGGTACTGGGGAGTGTTTTTGGTGGGGAGGTGCAGTCCATCCGGTGGAGGGAGCTTGTGCTGCTGAATGGCTTTGCTGCTTTGGGGGTGGGGGATGCAAGGCAGAAGGGAGGCAGATTGTTTTACTCCCCAACCTTGCTTCTCTCTGGAACTTCTCCTTTTAGGCCCTTTCCTGTAAGTATTTAATCATTCAGGCAGACCTTCATTTATTCATTCAACAAACATTTACTTAGTACCTGCTATGTTCCCTACGTTAGAGTCAGCTGTAGTGATGTGAAGTAAATAAGATAGGATCTTTACTGCTGAGAAGCACACAGTCTAGTGGTGGAGACCGATATACAAACATTATTTTGAATGCACCAGGATAGGTGAGACACAGGGAGGTCTATTTAAAGTGCTATGAGAAGGTGCATGGAAGTTATGCTTTATTCTACATACGGCAGCCTGAAAAGCTGGCTTTTTTGGAGAAATACTAGAAATTTGCAGCACAGAGAAGGGGAGCTGGTCGTGCCATAGAGAGGGAACTATTAACGGCGTGAAGGCATGATAAGGCCTGTTTGTTTTGTGATGTTAATACCAATCGCAGTAATAGCTAATATCACGTCCTATCATGCATTGTTTTAGGCACTTGGACATGTTGATCCCCTTACTCTTCACAACACTATGATGTAGTACTGTCATAAGATTGCACTGAATTAGTAGGGGCAGGGGCACCTGGCGGCTCAGTCAGTCAAGCATCTGCCTTTGGCTCAGGTCATGATCCCAGGGTCCTGGGACTGAGTCCCGAGTTGAGCTCCCTGCTCGGCAGGGAGTCTGCTTCTCTCTCTCTCTCTACCCCCTTCCCCCTGCTCGTGCTCTCTCTTTCTCAAATAAATAAATAAAATCTTTAAAAAAATAAACTGAATTAGTAGATGAAAAGCACTCAGAACAGTACTCGATATGGAGTCATATTAATTCTTTTTTTAATTATTTCATTAACAAATGCAAAACCTGAGGTTGAGTAACTTGTCCCATTTCACATGTACAGTGAGCAAGAAGGCTTGGATTTGAAGCCTGGTTCTGAACAGAGCCCCAGTTTTTTATCCACTCTTGTAATTAAGGTGTAGGGTGCTTACTAGGGACAAGTAATAATTTGTAATGAGACTGCCAAATAATTTGGGGCTAAAGTGTGAATGGCCTTGTGTACCATTAGAGGTTCCTGAACAGAGATCAGGTCTGTGTTTTAGAAAGATCATTCCAGAAACTGGGACTCTGTGGACAGGTGGCATCTAAGACGGCTAGTGCTCACTCTTGACGTGTTCAGCTCAGCAGCTGGTACGGCCAAGGGGAGCTGCATGAGTGCCTTAGCTGACTATCTGTGAGACATGGAAGGAAGATGGGTTGGGGAAGGCTACCAGGTTAACAAGATCTAGGGAGAGGGCCAAACCAAGTTTCAAAGGCCCCATAAAGGGATTGTTTAAATGGGCCATAGTAATGTAATGTCATAGGCCTTCACTTCTGTCGATGTTAGTAGGTATTTCAGGCCTTCTCTATTTTTGGGCTGAGGCCTTGTCTGTCTTGTTTACCACTCTGTCTCTAGTACTCAGCAGAGGGCCTGCCAGTGGGATATGTTAATAAAGCCATCATATGAGTGACCATTCACTCTTCCTGGGGCTCTAGGTACCCCAAGCTTGCCCTAATGCTCCCACAATTGACATTTTTCATTAGCAATCAAAGAGGTTGTCCCTCTTGTTATCAGGGCCCTTCTCTATATCCCACCACACACACAGACTTATAATCTTCTTTTCTGTCCCCACCTACTAACTTAAGTGCAGCCAGTTCCCCTTAGCAGGATTTGAGGAGTGCATACAAGGGAATAGTAGTGGGGCACCTGGGTGGCTCAGTCAGTTAAGCAACTGACTCTTGATTTCAACTCAGGTCATGTTCTCAGAGTCATGTGATCGAGCCCTGCATAGGAACCTGCTTAAGTTTCCCTCTCTCCCTCTGCCCCTCCCCTGCACTGTGCATGCCCATGCATGTGTGTCTGTGTGCTCTCTCTCTCTCTCTCTAAAAAGAAAATAAGTAAATAAAAAATTAAGGGGTGCCTGGTGGCTCAGTCGGTTAAGTGTCTGCCTTCAGCTCAGGTCATGATCCTGGGGTTCTGGGACTGAGTCCCATATCAGGCTCCCTGCTCGGTGGGGAGTCTGCTTCTCTTTCTCCTTCTGCCTCTCTTCCCAGCTTGTACTCTCTCTCAAAATAAATAAATAAAATCTTTTTTTTTTCTAAGATTTTATTTATTTATTTGACAGAGACACAGCCAGTGAGAGAGGGAACACAAGCAGGGGGAGTGGGAGAGGAAGAAGCGGGCTCCCAGTGAAACAGGGAGCCTGATGCGGGGCTTGATCTCAGGATCCTGGGGTCATGCCCTGGGCCGAAGGCAGACGCTTAATGACTGAGCCACCCAGGTGCCCCTAAATAAAACCTTTTTAAAAAATTAAAAAGAAAAAAAGAAACAAAAAGGGACTAGTGATAACAGTTAACATTTATGCATGCTTGCCAGATGCCAGGTACAGTCCTGTGCACTTGACGTGTGTTAACTAAGGTCTCACGATACCTGTATGAGGAGATACTACCACGGTCCCAACTTTACAGATAAGGAAACTGAGCTATGAAGAAGTCAAATAACTTGTCCAAGGTCACGTGTCTTTTAAGTAGCAGAGCCACTCCAATACACCAGTGCTCTTAAACTTTAACAAGAGGGTTTTGTTAACATGTACATTCTGATTCGGTAAAGCTGTGGTGGGGTCCAAAATTCTGCCTTTTTTTTTTCTTTAAGATTTTATTTATTTATTTGTCAGAGAGAGAGTGCAAGCAGGGGGAGCAGCAGGCAGAGGGAGAAGCAGGCTCCCCGCTGAGCAGGGAGTCCAATGCAGGACTCAATCCCAGGACCCTGGGATCACCACCTGAGCCGAAGGCAGACGCTTAACTGACTGAGCCACCCAGGCGTCCGCTTTTGCCCCCCTTTTTAAAAATGATTTATTTATTGAGGGAGTGAGAGAAGGCAAGTGGGGTAAGAGCAGAGGGAGGGGGAGAGAGAGAATCTCAAGCAGACTCCCTGCTAAACTCAGAGCACAACATGGGGCTTGATCCCATAACTCTGAGGTCATGACCTGAGCCAAAATCAAGAGTCACACACTCAACCCACTGAGCCACCCAGGCACCCCTAAAATTCTGACTTTTATTATTTTTTTAAATATCTATTTATTTTAGAGAGAGAGTGTGGGAAGGAGCAGAGGGAGATGGAGAGAGAGAATCTCAAGCAGACTCCCTGCCGTGCACAGAGCCCAATGTGGGGCTGGATCTCATGACCCTGAGATGATGACCTGAGCTGAAACCAAGAGTTGGACGCTTAACCAACTGCACCAGCCAGGGCCCCCAAATTCTGCACTTTGAATAAGCTCCCAGCTGGTGCTCATGCTGCTGGCCCATGTGCCACATGGTAAGTAATAAGGCTCTACACCTTGTTTATTACCTCTCCAGATCAACCATTCTCTGACTCATGTTGTCACGAATTGTCAGAGTTATTTCTTGGACAGACAGACATCTGCGGAAAACAATTCTATGAACCACGGGAGTTACCTTCCTTCTGGGAGAAGAGAGGGGAGCTGGCAGTTGGATATTGTATTGACACATGGTTGTGCTCCTCGTGCGAAGAGCTGAGTATGAGCGAGGGGCGGGCAGCTCTAGACTTCCTGTGTTGTGGGCCCTGCCTACTGCAGGCTCTGAGCGTGCCCTGGTTGATGGCCACCAGTGGAGGCAACTCTGCTCCCATTCCACTGAGGTCACTAATTGAATTAGACCTAGGTATTCTGGGTGAAAGTGTCCTAGCCTAGGGGCTTCTGCTGTCGTCTGTCAAATGTGCCTCTGGAAGTCCCCAAGCTCAGATGTCTGGAATTCTTTATCAGCTCCTTCCAAAGGCACAAGTTAACAGGAGAAGGCAGGAAGGCAGGAGCAAAGCTTCGTGAAAAGAGTAGATCAATACATTTATTAACAAGGATTTATTGAAGCCCTGATATTAAAAATGCAATGATTTTATCCTAACCCCCAGGCCTAAAATAGTGTTGTCAACTCCCATCTAATATCTTTTCCTAATCAAGGCTGCCTTCTCTGTTTCCGAACCAGACGTAATCCCCAAGACAATTTGAAAGCAGAGATACATTTGTGGAAGATTAAAAAAAAAAATGTTGCATTAAGAAGTCCAAAGAAATTATTTACTTTTTCTACTGACTTGGTGAGGGATGAGTCACAGCTCTGCTGCCTTAGCCAGGTACCTGGGAGTTGACTATAGCCAGAAGCGGGAAGCTGAACCTCTATGGTCCCTTCTGATTCTCTGATTTCATTCAGTCAGGCCTGGAGACCTCTGGTACTCAAGTGAAGCGGTTGAGACCTTCACGGGCAATTATAGCTCCCAGACAGCTTGGGTTTACTCTTAGAAAAGCTTAGGCAGTTCAACTCTTGGAGAGATGGAACTCCTAGTGGGGGAAGCAGAGACTTGAATGTTGTGGGATTTCTCTCAAGCTTTCCATTTCTTCCTATCCCCATGGCTGTCCTTACAGTCTAGAACAACACCAGGCTTCTTCACTTTTCCTGTTTAAATAAAAATTTCAACCTAGGTTATTAATTCATTCAACAAACACTTGAAAGTGCCTGTTATGAATAACACATTGGGCTAGCTGCCCAATGGAATATAAAAAAAAGAATGAATGACAGATAATCGTTGTCTTCAAAAATAGCCTAATGGAATAATAATTGTGAGCTGGAGTGTGTACCATGAGAGAGGCACAGACAAAATCCCGTGGGGTCTGAAAAAGAGACAGCAAATAAAATAATGTGTGTGAAAGGCATTTTTTAAACTGTGAGTTCTCCATACATGTATGTTTTTAATTTCCTAAAGCAAGGAAACAGAACAAGATTAGGAATCAGGAGGCCTGGCCCCAGACCAGAGGTTGGCAAACTATGACTCAAGGCCTGTTTTTGGATAACCATCAAGATCAGAATGGTTTTTTATCTGTTTTTTACATTTTTAAAGGGTTATGTTAAAAAAAAAAAAAAGCCACACCAAAGAAGAACGTGCAATAGAGACCACGGGCAGCTTGCAAAACCTCAAATATTTACAGTTTGGTCCTTTACAGAAAAAGCTTGCCAACCCCCTTCAACTAGACCAAATTTTACCCTTACTGTATGAACTATGCACAAACCTGCCAAGGAGTTGGAGTTCCTCATGTAAGTAACAGGGGAACTATTCATTAAGTGAAAAAGGTGGCTGGATTTGGTGGCAGTAGGAGGGTGAAATGGAATAGGAAAGCATTTAAAATCCCAATCTAGGGGCGCCTGGCTGGCTCAGTCGGTGGAGGATGTGACTTTTGATGTTGGGGTTGTGAGTTCAAGCCCCACGTTGTGTGTAGAGATTACTTAAAAAATAAAAATCTTTTTTTTTAAAGATTTTATTTATTTATTTATTTGACAGAGAGAGAGAGAGACAGCCAGCGAGAGAGGGAACACAAGCAGGGGGAGTGGGAGAGGGAGAAGCAGGCTCCCAGCCGAGGAGCCTGATGTGGGGCTCCATCCCAGGACTCTGGGATCACGCCCTGAGCCAAAGGCAGACGCCCAATGACTGAGCCACCCAGGCGCCCCTAAAAAATAAAAATCTTAAAATAAAATCCCAATCTACCCTCTAGAACCCAGTGGGGGAATGCAGATTTGGGAGTCATCAGCACACACCCAGTGATCGAAAATTGAGTGGATGAAATCACCTGAGCAGAAGACCCAGGATGGAAACTTGGGAGTGCCTACTTGGGGGGGGGGGATGGAGAATGAGAGCGGAGTGAAGGAGCCTGAGAAAGTGATCCAAGCTGTAGGAGGAGAACAAGAGATGAAGAGTATGGTAGACAGAGTGGGTTGTCAACAGTGTGGAATGCCAAGGGAGGTAAAGGGGAGCGAAGAATGGGAAGAAGCCATTGCATAGGTCACTGGCGACCCTGTGAAGACAGTTTCAGGAGAGAAGTAGAGTTGGGGGTGGGTAGTGTCTCTCAGGATGTTGGTGGTGGAGGGAAGAATGGAGGTCAGCTGGCAGGAGGAGGAGAAGCAGCAGCAGAAGCAGGGAACAGTCATTTTGTGCACCACGCAGAGGTGTGTGAGGATCAAATTAAATAATGCATGGAAAAATAAAAGACATTGTGTCATTATAAACTGAAGTACCTTCCAGTTCTAAATTCTATGAAACGATTTCTCAAAGTTTATAGGTTAGAGCCAAAGACTTTCTATTCACTGTTATCAAGTCTAAACCTTCCATTCTTCAAGACCCTGCTAGCAGCCAACTCTGATCATTGTCTCCCTAGTGTTTGACTTCCCAGTATGGAATTATCCGTCCCAACCAGCAAATCTATTGCTCATCTTCCCGAAAACCTTATTTTCCTTCACTACCGAGCCTTCGCCTAGGCCATCTGCCTTGCTTTAAGGTTTAAGAATTGCTTGCTTTAAGGGGTTGACAGATTTAGCAAATAAAAATGTGGGATGCTAATTAGATTTGAATTCCAGATAAACAAATAATGGTTATTTATTTATTTATTTATTTGAGAGAGAGAGAGAGAGAGACAGAGACAGAGGGGGAGGGAGAGAAAGAAACAACAGATAATTGTTAGTCCATGTCTCATGCGTTATCTGAGCACGGGCCTCCCGTGTTTTATTTGGCAGCGCTGTTTCTTCTACTCTCTTAGTTTATCCATATGTGTCTTTTTCTTTAGAACTCACCTCAAGGCTCATGATGATTGGCATGATAATTTAATCCAAAGAATATAGACTTTTGTAGACAAACAGATTTGGATTCAAACCCTATCCCTCTACTCACATGTCATGTGAACTTGATTAAATCTCTTCATTTCTCTGAATCTGTAAATTATCTTGCAAAGCATTTGTAAGGAGTACAGTAAACAATGTTTTGTTTGTTTGCTTGGGACTTACGTGGGTATTTAAACCTCCCCGTCCCACAGGTGATTTCTGTGCTCCGCGCGCCCTCTCTGCTTAGAACTCCACTTGCACCTCCTTCACTTCTACTGCTGCTTGGGTTTTCAGCCTGGGTCAGAGTCTTGTTTTTCTCATCAACCAGGGGATGACCTGGATTATTCCTTATACCACCTATGGTAGGGATCTACCCACAGGGAGCCTCAGGATAGGGACGGACTGCTGGGCTCCCACGTGTGTTTTTTCTCTGGATTCCTTGGGAGGAGCTCAGGATCAAGTGCTCAGGGAGCTCAAGGGTGCGTTTTCCAGCCCACATTCTCTTGCTACTGCCATGCTAGTTCTGCGCAGGTTTCCTGAGGGGTTGCTGGTAAAGAAGGGCGTGGCGAGTTCTTTGGGGTTAGGGTTAGGGGTGGGGAATGGGGGGAGCCAGAGTAATTGTTATTATTAATTTCTTCTCTGTGACTCAGATCAATTATAAATACTGAGATTCATAAGAATCCTAGTGATGGGATACAGGTAGAAAGGTGAAGGCCTTCTATGGATTTTCTCTTTAACTCCCAAACTCTCACCCAGAGGACAAAACTTCTTTTGCCCAGTTGGCCTTCCCTGCCTACACGCAATACACCCAAGTGGCAGGTGGGAGGTACAGTCTGGTGACCCTGCTTCCTCTTGCCTGAAGCTCACCCACAACCATCCCTATTGTAATGCCTACCCACTCCCTCACCCCAGCTTCTGGGAGAATGGGTGAAAGGCCTGGTTGGCTTCACTACCGAAGCCAGCTCTGATTTTTATCTCAAGCCTGAAACCTCCCTCAGAAACACCCCTCCCCTCCCAGCTCTGATTTTTATCTCAAGCCTGGAACCTCCCTCAGAAACACCCCCTCCCCTCCAAAAAAACCCCCCACAAAAAACCCTACACCTGACAAAACTCAGTAATGGAAGGTGTTTTCTCCCCCTTCCCTTTTCTGGTTCCCTGGAGCTTATTTCACTCGAAGGGAACGCAGGTTGATGTATTTTTAAATGGCTTTGATTTTATCACCTTGCTTAATGATTTGGCACATTATTTATTAGATGGGGAGCTTCCCAGAGGGGCCTGGCCCATTAACGTATAAATAATGTGGCAAATAGTTCAATAGAGCCGTAAAAAAAGTGATTTAGAAATAAATTGACCTCTGTTTGTTACGTGTAAACGAAGGGCCAGGGTCATAATGTATTTCGTGCCCTTAAGCTGGGTTGGTGGGCTTTGGGTGGGAAGGGATGAATAGGGGGCTAGGGCACACACTGGGGAGATTGTTTTGGCACAGCTCTTTTTTCTCTGCCATGTTGAGGGTGTGGCGGATGTGATATGGGCTGTGTCTGGTGCATCTGTAGCCAAGTGCAGAGAGACCTACCGTCTGGGGCAGCAACGCGGTTGGTAGGGATGGGGGGTGTGGTGTGAGGTGGGGGTTTGCTTCTGGACAAAAATCCCTGTTCGTACTTTCATTGTACTTTCAGAAGTTAATTAACATTTAACCCAGGGATGTGGAAAGAGAAGTTGATGGTTTGAAATACAGGAGCTGTCTCGGTGCATCTGGGTCACTGTAGCAAGCACATTTGATGGGGTTCTGTGTCGTTCATCTCTCCCTAGTACAATGTGCAGCACATAGTAGGTAGTCAGTAAATGTTTATTAAACACATATCCACAAATCTCCAGTGATTGCTGCAGGGAAAGAACAGCACAGATAATTTCTAAACTAGAGGTGGGAAATAATGGGTACAATAGGTAGCATTTATTGAGAGCGTGGTATGCACTAGGCATTTTGTTCATTACTTCACATACGTAACGTAATTAAATCTTCTTAGTGTTAAAACTGTGAAATGACACATATTCATAAGACTGTATAAAGAATGTATATGCATTTTAATGAATAATGTGGCATATAGAAATGCCCGTGTAACCACCATTTATTTAAAAAAGAACTTTGCCAGCACTCCAGAAGCCCCCTTGGTGTCCCTTTTTGATCACAATCCTGTCCCTTCCCCAAAGTATCCTGTATTTTGTAATTAACTAATTAATTGTAATATTAATTTTCTGATTTTTCATTATGGTTTTAGTACCAGTGTATGCATCCTTGATATCACTTTGCTTTGTTTTGAATCTTATATAAATATCCTCCAACTGTGTGTATTCTTTTGTGTCTTACATTTTTACTCAGCGTGTTATTTGTAGGAATCATCTGTGTTGCTTGTCACTGCAGTTTGCTCATTTTCGCTGCTCTGCCTGTCTTATAGTATGAATATACCCTCACTTATCCCTTGTACTGTTGATGGACATCTGCAACCTTTCCAGTTTGTATCAGTTGAAAACAATGTTACTCCGAACATTCTTAAACAGGTACCCACGTTTTTTAGGGTCTATACCTCGTAGTGGAATTTCTGGGTTATAGGGTATGGGAACCTTCAACTTTACTTGGAAAACCAAATTGTTTTCCAAAGTAGTTGTATCAGTTTTCACTCTAACCAGAGTATCTGAGAGTTCCCGTTGTTCTAGCATTCTTGCCAAACTCTTAGTAGCCTTAGAATTTTCCAATTTAGGGGCGCCTGGGTAGCGCAGTCGTTAAGCGTCTGCCTTCGGCTCAGGACGTGATCCTGGCGTTCTGGGATCAAGCCCCACATCAGGCTCCTCCGCTGGGAGCCTGCTTCTTCCTCTCCCACTCCCCTGCTGTGTTCCCTCTCTCGCTGGCTGTCTCTCTGTCACATAAATAAAATCTTTAAAAAAAAAAAATTTCTAATTTAATCTTTACAATATCATATCAGATTGGAATTATTATGATTCCCATTATATAGATGATTAAACCGAGTATCAGGGCGTTTAAGCAACTTGCTCAAAGATGTGTAACCGGTAAATGGCAGATGTGTAACCGGTATTTGAATTCGAACTTGACTCCATAACCCAGCTTTTAATCTCTATATTTACAGTTTGTCTTGATAATGAAAACTTGATAGACTTTGGATAAATTACGTAGCAAAAATTTTCTGCACACTTAACTTTGTTAAACAATTGAAATTCTTTTGTTATGTATTGAATGGACTGTCCATCTCTATGCTTATTACCAATTTGCGCAGTGGGACAGGTGGCATGTTTCATACTTGGGGTGGGGGAAGAATTAAGGTTAAATATTTAATCTTTAATATTTGTCAGAGAGTATCTGACATGGAGTTGGCTGTAGGACGTCTAGATGAAGCTTCTAGAGATGACCCGGACCATTCCTTTCTATAGGCGGGTGAACTATCTGTAAACAACTCTTGGGCGAGGGACTCCACCCAGGAGCCAGAAAGTCCTATTTTCATGCTACTTCAACTCCTACTGCTGTTTCAACTCATTCCCTCTAGTTCATTCTTCCAAAGAGAACCCTTAATATATGATCAAAGGCCCCCTTTCTGGTTTCAGGGTATCATGTTGGCTGGGCAGAGTTTCCAATAGAGTCAGGGCTTTAGGGTGTCTTTCATCCCAAGAGCTCAAAGCCTCCCACGGACATTAACCCATTAATCACCAAACTGCTCTGTGAAGTTGAGAACTAGTCAGTGGCAGCCTCCCCCGCTTCCCAGGTAGAGAAACTGAGTCCATGACTTGTCCAGAACTGCCCAGGGAGTCAGGGTGGAGCCAGGAAAGGAACCTAGGTGTCCAGGGAGACCATCTCCTCTATCGTCAGTGAATCAGGGCTCCGGTTTTCTGCACATTCAGCAGAAAAAAGGACTCACTAGTGAATGGTGAAAGTTGAGGCCGGTGTTACAGGCCATCAGAATCCTGGGCTCACTGAAGAAGACAGCCTTGCCCTCAGACGTGCGTTCCTTAAGACCAGGTCCAGGGTCGTTTACTTTTGTATCGTTGTACCTGGTGGACTGTGCCCAGAACATAGGAGGCCCTTAGTAACTATTTGCTGAATGAGCGTTTGAATGAGCAAGTGGCAGGATGCCTGAATTTGTCTCATCTGGGCCTCCTCCCCGCTCCTGATTTTTCCTTCTAACAAGAACATCTTTGGGAAGGGGTAGGGGCATGAGGAATGGAACCTTCAGCCCAATGTCTCTGAGTGACATGTGAGCCTAGGTAGAACAGTGGGGAAAGAAGCCTTAGGTCCACAGGCTGGGAATGGAAGAGAGAAGGGGGGGCAGGAGTTCCTGAGATTCACTCACACTTTGCCTAAGAAGATCTACAAATGAAACTCAATTTTAAACTTATTTCAAAAATTCTGTGAGTTCCTGTCCCTCACCTGCCAGCATAGTCATCTAGGACAGACACCTTTGCCAATTATAGCCTTTGTCCATTTCATAGGAAATAGTAGAGCCCTGGACCTCATGACCAGATAAAAATATGAATTTTGTTTTCTACAGGTCCTCATCATTTGGTGATACTCTCAATGGATTCCTGTTTAGGGGAAGCAGTGAACATATATCAAAGTATGTTGCTCTCAGTGTGCTCAGAGATCACAAAATCATAGACTCTTTTAGGACTAGAGGATATCCCTGAGGTCATGGCTTATGCATCCCTGTGTTTTAGTAGAAGATGCCTAACTCGGTTATGGGGTGGACTGGAGGAGAGTTACTTTGTTTAGAATGTTCGCGTATGTAAGACTCCTTCTGTGTATCTCTACACATGACTACGTGTGTATATGCAAATCGGTTTACCTGTTATTTGTAGGAATCTCTATGAGTGAATGTGTCAGGAGGGAGGAAGTCCATATTTGTGTAGGCTGCTTTGCTCCCTTTGCAAGAGCCAAATATAGCTCTTCTCCGTCTGTGGACCCTCCTTTCCCTCACCCCCCACAAGTGCTAGTTGGCAGCTCCTGAGGAATCTTGAGGCTGGAGTTGAGGATATTTGCTCCCAATTCTTCTCCTGATGTGTCTGTATTTCAGCCGCCCATCTGATCCCATCCCCGTCCCTAGAAGGGCTCCCCGCTGCCTGCATTTATCTCCCTGTTTTATGATGTCATTTAATTAGCTCGCACATGGTGGTTTTATGGGACAAACACGGCCTTGTTTGCCTTATAACTGGATTTCACAGCTCTGTGGGGACAGGTCAGGAAATTTCATGCCCATGGTATGTGTTTAGGAATACTGGATCTTTAGGAACCTAGGAATTTGGGGAATGGTCTGACTTGGACCTCTATCTTCCAAAAACCAGAAAACACTCACCTCTTACTTCTCTAGTTTCCCATCCTATAGCATGTGAATCACCTTGCTGGGGGAAGTGGGAAGGCCGTGCCAACCATTAGGAGTGAGGGGATACCAATTCTCTTGCTGTCCTGAATCTCTGTTGCTCATGTGACTGTTACACTACTTTTGGCCCATAGATAGAGTGGCCACTCATAGGGTAGTTAGTTATAAGCCTCCTGAACATTGAGTCTCGGGAGGAGATGCAGATATTGTAGGGCATATGCTAAAATAGGGCCTGAGAGCTCAGGTCCCCAAATGAGAAATACGGAGAGAATCTTATTCCTTTAACAGAGACTTGTGGGTCTAGTGGGACAATTAGGGTGTTGATCAAGCAGGGTTCATCCAGATGCTAATTAGGGAATTGGGACTACTGTTTATACAGGTTTATATTGGGAAAGCAATGGGTGTTTCGTTTGTGGTTGCCTTTTTTTTTTTTTTTAAGATTTTATTTATTTATTTGAGAGAGGGTGAGGGGAGCATGGAACCAGACATGGGGCTCAGTCCTCCAACCCTGAGATCATGACCCGAGCTGAAATCAAGTGTTGGGGCACCTAATCGACGGAGCCGCCAACATGCCCCTATGGTGGTTGTTTTGTTAGCCGGTTCGGTCAGGAAGACCTGGGAAAATATAAGAATGAGCTATTCGGAACCATTCTAGAAAGAGGAGTTTCATCTGATTTTCCTATATCTCCAGTGAAGAAGACCCTGCCCTCTGTTGCCATGTGTGACAACTTTTGTGGAAGCAGCTTTCCTTCTCCTCTTGCCCACCTCACCAAAGTACCTATACTCACACCCTTAGAAACATCCATGAGCAATTTCTTGGTCAATATGCTCTTTTTTTCTCAGCATTAGACAGAACATATCTCTGGCTTAGTGTTGGTGAGTAACTAAGTATGTGTATGTGAAATCTGCATGAGGGCAAGAGATGGGCTGGAGGACCCGTGAGTAACCTCTGCTTCATTCGTTCTCCTACTGCTCTCCTCCACTGCTCTGCCCTGCGGGGGTGAGATCCTCAAGCCCTCTGTCCGTTCCTCACCCTCCCCTTACTCTGGCTCCCATCTTTCACGTCTCCCTCCTTGGCCTGTCTCTGCATATGACATCCTTTTGGGGACCTCCTTCTGAAACCCGTCAGTCTGTTTTCTCCAGGACCACTGGCAGAAAGATGCATAAGAAAAGTAGCCTGGAAACATGTGAGCAGTGCAGGAAGCAGAAGGGAAACTGCAGCAAGTGTCAGCCTGGGGTCGGGAAGGGTGTTAGCAGAGAGTAGCGATTGAGGGAAGAGCACCCTAAATTGTAACTGTAAGTAGAAATAAAGGAACTTTAATCTCAGATACAGAGGCTTATTTGAATTTCTTAGTATGTTATAAATTGGATACTCTAAACCTCACTCCTCTTCTGGAATAGTCGGGATCTAGTTCTGCTTAGATGCCAAAGATTAGACCAGGTGATCCCCAAACTCTCAGAGGAAGGAAAGACTCAAATCTCTGTGTTTCCAGAATCTACCTTGTTGGGATTTTCTTCAGAAATTTTAGCCTAAGTCCCTCCTGATGCTGCTTGCAACACCTCACAAGTCTGGTGATGAATACAGTTAGTTCATCCTGACTGTCCTGTCCTCCCTGGGAGCTTGTGACAGCACGTCTCACTGAAAAACCATTATGCTTAGATGCCAAAGATTAGACCAGGTGATCCCCAAACTCTCAGAGGAAGGAAAGACTCAAATCTCTGTGTTTCCAGAATCTACCTTGTTGGGATTTTCTTCAGAAATTTTAGCCTAAGTCCCTCCTGATGCTGCTTGCAACACCTCACAAGTCTGGTGATGAATACAGTTAGTTCATCCTGACTGTCCTGTCCTCCCTGGGAGCTTGTGACAGCACGTCTCACTGAAAAACCATTAGGTTCCGAAAGTGTCGGGACTGGCCCTGGCACGCCTTTGCCCTTGTGTGCTGTCCTATCTCCGGATGACTTCAGAGAAGGTGAGGGTGGTGTTCACTGGGTGCTCCCGCCTCCCCCTTCTCTTTCCTCTCAATCGCCAATATATTTTCTCTGACAGTTTGCACAGATAGTTAGGATACCGTGTAATTACTGTTGCATTTGAAAGCCAAACATGATTTATATCTGACAAGCTCAGTCATCTTTGGGTTGACTTGGTGTGTGTGTGTGTGTGTGTGTGTGTGTGTGTGTACATATGTTGGTTATGTCTTTTTGTGGGATCAGAGTAGGTACTGGACCCTCTGCCTCTCTCCCCCACTCAGTTACCTTCCCTTACGGAGTCAAGAGGCTGGAGTATATAGGACACTGGGGGGAGAGGCAGCGTCCCTATTCTTGGGAGACCCTCGGCGGGATGGGGCTGATGTGATACCCAGGACAACACACACACGGACGTAGGGGGTGAGGCCAGTGATGGAGGCTGGAGAGACACTACTGGAAGCAAAATGGGTGACTTATTGACAGAGGAGCTCTTTCTGGAGGAGCTGTGGGAGGGGCATTTGGAAGAGGTGGATTAGCACTGAAGGGAAAGGAAAGGGGGGTGCCTTTGATGAGAGGGGAAAAAAAATACCTTTAAGTTAGAAGGAGAGAACTTTGCAGGGAAGGAGGCAGCTTTGCCTAGCTAGAAGGACATGTCTGAATGAGGGAGTCGCAGGGAAGGGGAGGAGGGGGGTACGCGTGGGGGGAGTCACTGGTGATATTGCATCAAACTACTGTCGGGAGGCATTTGGGTAGTGCCTTTGAAATCCCAGATCCGAGGTGGGGTCCTGAGGTGGGGTTCCCTGCAGTGGGGGACTGGGCTTGAAGACAGCAGGAGTTACAGCCGCCAGGGAGGGCAGCCAACACGAGTGGGGCTGCAAGACTGGAGACCAGGGCTTTCCTGAATATTGCTTCTGAGCTTTGTGACGGGGGAGAGGGTAACTGCTTCTTTTCCATTTCCCTTCGAATTTCAGTGGGAGAGCTTAAAGTTGGACAAGAGAAAGGACTGTAGAATTTCCTAAAGCAAAATGTACCACTGCATTGTTTCTGTGCCCTAGAATAGGTTCGGGCCTTGAGCAGGGTGCCTGGCTTGAAGGCAGAAAGATGCACAGGGATAGGGCTGATCTTCAGCCCCTGGGGTAGAGTGGGAGTGGGGGTGGTTGGTGTTCTTAAGTTTTGCTCTTGGCGTCTCTGGCTCAGGCTTCTGTCAGTACAGACCTGCATCCCGGCCCCGCCCCAACTACTGATTATACCCCTTGGGATGCATCATTGCTAGGAAAGCAGATGTGCCAGATGTGACATGTTTGAAAGAAAAAAAATCCCTTACCTCTGAGCCTTGGGGAGAGCTGCTAATCACCATCTTGCTGCTGCTCGTGGGGAGGGCAGGGCTGAGGTGGGGTTGGTGCCGGCTTCATATTCTCCTGCTCCTCTGCAGGAGGGTCTCTAAGCACCTGTGGAGCCAGATGTGGGAGAAGGAGGAAGAGAAACTAAGGCCTATATTAAATGGCAGAGATTTTGGTTGCACAGTAGTGGGTGGGCTGCCAGCAAGTTTATTGTTCTGGGGTTGAGCAATTTATGTAAGGAGGTGCTGGTGTGTGTGTGTGTGTGTGTGTGTGTGTGTGTGTGTGTGTGTTTCTAGGAATTCAACCCAATGGTATCACTTCAGTTTACCTAGCAACTTCTCCAGGAGGACCCCCATGACTTCCTGAGAGGCTTCCTTCCTGTTCCATACCCACCTGCTGCTCCACAGTCTTTCCTAGTTTTATTTTCTTCCTGTCCTCAGAAACTGAGCTCAGAACTTGCAGTGTGTCTTGTCCTTTGCCTGAGGGGAGCCTCCTGAGCCTTGCTGACAGATGTCTCAGTCTGGGAAGCCCCAGCATGCTTTGCTTAGTGCCTCTCCGCCCAGACGGCGCCCGAGGTACCCAGATGTCAGGGCCCCAGTGCTTCAGCTCTTCCCCTGGCCATTTCCTGAGGCTGTTGGGATAGAGGAGAAATTCCTTTGATAAGACTAGGAGGGGCTTAGGAAAAGAAATACAAGAAAGACTCTTGAGTGTACTAGGAAGTTCTAAGTCTGAGGTCAAGGTAAAGTCACACAGTACTGCACAATGCCTAGGGAATGGACATAAGGGTTCTATGGTATCTACAATCCTTAGGAATGTAGTTGACTCCAAAAAAAATCTCTGCTCAGATTCCTAGGAGGTGATTCTTGATTACATCTTTCCTTAAGTGTTGACATTTCCTATTTTCTAAACGAGATTATAACTCTTCTAATCTGACCCCAAAGAAAGCAGACCCACCACCAAGACATCTAGGCTAATGCTAGGACTTTAACACGTGTAAATTATTAGAGTTCTGTCATCTCTACCAACTAAAAGTCCACTGACTAAACCAAATCCCAAAGCAGCTCTATCCCTAACACTATCCTTTATCCTGATCCTGAAATTAAGTCTAATTCAAATCCCAATTCTAACCCTGCTTCCCCACGATCACCACCTGCCCCCTTCATTGCATAGAATGATTTGAGGGGAGGAGGGGCTGGGGAGAACAGGCAGATGAGGAATGCCTCTGGGGAGAAGGAGGAGGAGGAGGAGGAGATCCAGCCAAAGCGACCTGGAGGAGCCAGTGTGGTATCTGGGAGCCTGGGGCATGATCCCTGTACTTGCCAAGCTGTGAGTCACGACATCATTCTCCATGGCATTTTGTTGGGGGTGTGTCTGGGCTGGCAGCTGGTAAACAGGCTTGCTTAGAATGAGGTGCTTCCCCTCTGCCCCTCTCCCTAATTTTGGGACAAGAGAGAAGTCTTCTGTCCTGAGGATCCTTCTTCCCTTTTTTCTTTTAGGTTTCACAAGACTCAAGCAAAGCAAGAGGAAAAACTTGGCACTTTGTCATTAGTTGCAAGGAGATCACGGAGAGACTAAATTACTGAGAATGCAGAGTCCAGAAGCTTCCAAATGTGAGGTGGCCTAATCCGGCTCCCTGAGCGTCATCCCCCTCAGGGACTCAGAGTTGCTGCATTTTGCCCTGTGCCCTCTCATCACAGGGCTCATGCTCTACCCTGCTTCCCTCCCACGGTAGTTATTGCCCAAATCCAGATAGGCATCCACTGTGGCTGGATAGAGATCTTTATGGAGGTAAACCTGTGCCTGTGGAGGAAATGACAGCTGGAAACACTTGAAACTTTTTCCTGAACCTGGTACCTCTCCCTGGCTAACTTTAGTCATGATGTATCAGTTTTCTGTCTACCTGACCTCTGCTCTTGAGAAGGGAGAGAAGGAGCAGGACACTAATGACTGTTTTCTGATGTTGAGGGATGATTGGGATTATTATTGTTTAGTCCCTGGGGAAGCCAGACAACCATCAGCCTGACTCTAAACATATGTAGTTCAGGACAGTTGCTGTCCTCAGGACTCGTGGAAGCTCTGCTCCTCCCCCCTCTATCCTTAGCCTACATCTGCCCATCTTGCTGTAACCACTGTAGGTAGGACTTGGGGGAGGGAGGGTGCCTGGTTCCTTGGTGTGTTCTCTTGGACTCATTTTCATGCCTGGAGCAGAATTTATACTCCCCTCCCATCACAGATTTAGCTCCTGTCCCAGGCTCCTCCACGGGGTGTGGAGGCCAAAAGTCCTCTCAAACCAGCTAGGAAGTGATGATGGCAGGACTTCTTAATGTATGGTATGTAATGAAAGATCTCTAAAGCTCCATTCTTTGAACAACACGCAAAACTCACTTCAACCAAGCCTAACTCTCAGGTGCAACCCACTTGGAAAAGACCAGTGTATCATTTTGCTGAGGATTTAAAATATGCAGTATGATTTAGAAAAAAATCAAAATGTGTGAATCAAAAGGGGCTACGGGTCAGAGTTCCTGCCAGCTGCGTCCTTTTTCTTTCTCACAATGCTGAAATACGATAGTAATAATAATAATTAACATTTAAATGGTATTGTACAGTTCCAGAGTGTTTTCATTTATCATCATACAATAACCTTGTATGCTTGGAATTCTGACTCCTGTTTTACAGACAAGGAGTCAGAGTACTTACATGATTCCCTTAAGGCTATGGAACTGGTAAGCAACAGAGGTGGCATTTGATCAAAGTCTAGTGACTATTGCAAGGGGGGCCGAAGATCCTGGTGTCCAACTATCACAGAAAGAGTTAGGTAACACTTTCTGAAGAATATCCAGGGTGGGGAATACAAAGTTTCTAATGAAATCACGAAAGCATTCCTAACTCATAGGTTCAGGATAAGTGGCCTTGGTGTGGGACCCCTAAAAAATGAGGTATAAGAAACTAAATCTGGGGCACCTGGGTGGCTCAGTCGTTAAGCGTCTGCCTTCAGCTCAGGGCGTGATCCCACGGTCCTGGGATCGAGCCCTGCATCGGGCTTCTCCGCTGGGAGCCTGCTTCTTCCTCTTCCACTCCTCCTGCTTGTGTTCCTCTCTCGCTGGCTGTCTCTCTGTCAAATAAATAAATAAAATCTTAAAAAAAAAAAATGAGAAACTAAATCTAACCCCAATGTCAAGACAATGCTAAGAAAACTGGGGAAGAAGTGCCATCACATGCAAGCTGATAATGTTTTATGGATGAAATTTTGGATGTTCTAATGAGTGTGATTTACCAGTCACCTCCAGAGACTACTCTGTCTAGGTCCCCACCTCTGGTGCCTACAGTCAACATGTGGTTGGATGCCCAGTTCTTAAAGACATCAGAGGAATAGGAGCCCATGGCAAATTTTGACCCTCCTGCCAATTCTATCTTAGCCTAAACTAAATCGCTTTTGCTACTGTCCCACTAGTTCTGTTAGCGGGAGTGGGGGTAGGAGATATCACTGGCTATCTAGCTCTGTCAAGATCTGGCAAGCTGTCTAGAAGCTTTCAGTGTAAGATCCACTTATGGGTTTATAAATACTTCATATTTTCAGGCTTCTTCAGCCTAAATAACACCAACTCCCTTGGCCTTTTCTTCTCACATACAGCTTTTGAATAATACAGGTTGTTCCAGGTCTTTCTGGGAGGGCAAGTCTCCGAGAATATGAAGCATTATTATTTCCTTCTGCTCTGATTTGGGCTGTCCTTGCCTTTACTTCCTTGTTATAAACACTTCCTAACAGGACTTCCCTCCTTCAGTTCTCTCCCTTATAACCATCCTAAACTCTGTTGAAAGATTTGTCTCCTTAAAACATGGTTCTAATCACGCCACTTTTCTGCTCTGTTCCACAGCTACCTCACTGAGTACTTACCCATGTGTCAGGCAGTATACTCCGTGCTCTATGCCCATCATCTAATTTAATCATGTCAACCCTGTGTAGTAGAGACTTTTGCTTTCTCTGTTCAAAGATGAGGAGAGACACAGAGTAGTTACAGAACTTGCCCAACGTCTCATGACTGGAAAGAGGCAGAGGTTAGGTTTAAACCCAGACCTTTCCAACCCAGAGTGTATGCTCTCCCAATACTGTCTGTATATTTTCAAATGTATCTGTCATGTGTCCTGCTGTCAGGACCTGTGATTCCTGTCATATCAAGCACACTACCCTATTTAGTACTGTTCAATAAATGCTCACTGATGATTATGATGATGTGGGAAAAAAGCAGTTCTTGGTGAACAAGGGAAAATGGTGAAGGGAGAATTTTAATTGTGATTATCCAATTTACTAAGGAGAACTTGGACTTCTTGATCCCTGTGGACTTTGCTAACTCTATTTCAAGAACCCCAACTATGTGCAGAGCCCTCAATTTGGTGGAGAAATTGTCAAGGGACGAGACTTGGTTTCTGTCTCCCAGGCTAATGGAGCTCCCAGACAGGCATTTTTACCAAATCTGTATGACTGTTGCAGGTGCAGATACCATCCAACAGAGTTTGGAGGCTCTGTTCTGCACAATGGCAGAAGCATATAGATACTCTTTGGTAGCTCCAGCTGTCCTTCAAATGCATAGTCTGGCTGGGGCACAGAGAATTTGGCTCAGCTGTGCGGGTTGCCTCCACCGTGTGGTCTCCGGTCTGCCACTCAGCAAGGTAAAGGGGGTGCCAGAAATGATTTACCCCCGGAACAAGGAAAAGAGGCTGAGGGGACAGGAAGAAGCTCCTTACAGCCACAGGACAGCAGAACTGACCCCCCCGCCCCGAGCCCTCACCCCTGCACTTTGCTTAAGTGCCTGCCCTGAAGCAAGAGCTGAGATCTTAGGTTTTGGGGAAAGTGAGGTGCAGCGTCACCTGACAAATGGGTGGGTCTCCCCCCACCCAGTTTACAAGCCCAGGGTGGCTCCCTCTTAACACCCTCCCTCTCTTTATGGACCTGCCGCAATCTTTGATGTCTTCTTCTGGTGAAGTGGTGCTGGGAGAGAGAGAAGCCAACCTCAGCCAAAGAGGCCCTGCCCACAGTAGTGCCCAGGCCAGGGAAGGGGCTCCAGGGGTGGGGGTCAGGGATTTAGCACGAGGAGCAGTTGATTGGACGAACTGACACTGAGTGTCCTTTTAGATCTGTGTCTCTTTAGAAAACATCAATGTTATATTCAGTCTCTTTCATGGTATTAGAAAAAACATGCTTGGGCTTTGGAGGGAGCCCCACGTGGTTCAAACCCTAGATCCTTCACATTTGAGCTTTTTGACCTTGGGCAAGTTACTTAACCCTTTGAGCTTCAGTTTCCAAATCTGAATTGAGTAATAGACAATTCATCTCACAGGATGTCATGAGAACGGACTAAAGCATGTACAGAAAGTGCCCAGTAGTTTCTCATATCCAAACTTGCTCCTCTAATTAAAAGATAAGCTCCTTGGGTGCAGGGATCTCACTGGCGTACTCCCCTCCAAATCCCTCCCCCTTCCCCAGCACCACAGGTCTCTCTGCCCCTCCTCTGCTTGGGTGGAGACGCTTTTCACTCAAGCATCCCCCCTTTCCTCACAAATTCGAGAATCCCAGGATCTGCGCCAATCTTCTCTGTCATCTGCAGGCCCCCATCTCGAAAGCCACTTACCTGGAGAATCTTGTAAACAACCTCGTCTTCGTGCTTGGCAGTTTTTCCTCTTCTCTGCCATGCTCCCTCTCTCCTCCATTAAAATGATTTTATTTGCTTTGCTCCTATTCTTATCCATCTATAATTTTTATTTTATAGCCACTCCATAATGGTCTGGGGCCATCCCTACTGAATCACCAACTGGTCTTACTTTAGGATTTAATTTGGTTTTATTAAAATTACCAAAATTCTCCCTGGGCAGGTGTAGACCTGGCCAGAGCAAAGCTCTCTAGGCTGTTGACTGTGAGGCCCCTCCCCACTGGTAGATTTCCAGGCTCTTCAGTTTCTTCGTTCAGCCACAGCAGGTGAATGTTCCTGGTGCAAGCAGTGTGTGTGTGTGTGTGTGTGTGTGTGTGTGTGTGTGTGCGCGCGCGCGCGCACATACGCTTGCCTTACTTGGCCCTATAAAGTCTCAGAAAATGGGTTTCCCACCCCCACTCCCTTTACTTATCCACTTCTGCACTTTTTTGGAGGAAGAAAATGCTCATCTACCTTCCTTTTGCCTTTCTAAAATCATAAATGGATCCCAGTGTCTCTGACGTAAACGCAGCTGAGATCGGTGAATTCATCTCAGGTGTCAGGGCTCTAGGGAGGAGGCGCGTGCGTGCGTGCGTGCGTGCGCATGCGTGCGCCTGTCTAAATATGGCGTGCAGTGTGGATGTTTCCATTTCGCTGTGAGAACGTAGATTTATACTGCCCAGGGAAAGAGCTATAATGTATTTTGAGTGGCTAAAAAGCTGCCTACAAGCAGCCACCACGCATGCCTGCACTTGGGAGTATAGACACATTCTGTCAGAATAGAATTTTTGGTGTGAAATCAGTGATAGTAATAGGTTTTAGCTGCTTTATAGCTTTACTTTTTCTTTTCAGGGAAATGGGTTAGGAAAAGCTTGGGAAAAATAGGATTTCCACTTAGATTTTCCAATATATTACTTATTCTCTTAAATAAAGATATCTTCGTTAGATGCAGAAATTTTAGCGTTAGGGGTATTGGACCCAGAAGCAGCAGCAGAAGAAATAGGATTCAAAGAAAATGAAAATAGCAAGAAGACACCTCCTGAATTAGATGTGCCCTATTTGCCCTGGTGGTTGATCACTGACTATCCCCCAAGGCCACTAATGCACATGGACCCCATTGAGAAGGATGAAATCCCTCCCATCTCAATTCCATGGACATTTTTGTTTTGTTCCCTTGCCTGAAGAGAGACGAGTTCAGTTAAATAAGAGCCCCCTGCCTCCTCCTTCCCTGCCCCCTCCACAGTCTTAGGATCCACTTCTGTCTGTATATCCGCATCCCAAATACCTCCTAAGGAGCCGGGGAAGAACTCTACAATGGGAAACATGAACAGTGCCCTTCTTTACTGGAGAATCTCATAAAAGTAGGTCAGAAGGCTGTTGGGCTCGGAGTTCTGTTTTAGTGTCTCAACTTCTGCTTCCTCCGCACACTTTTGCTTGGCTGGCATCCGTCGACATTGCATCTGCCTGTTGCTTTTAAGGGAAAATGGCATAGAGCTGGGGTGAAGAAGAGTTAGCTTCCTTCTGGGAATAATTGCAGGGACTCCAGCTCTTCCTTAAGGATCTAATTTTGAATCTAGAGGGTGGAATAAGAAATAAGGCCATTTGAGGTAGCCTAACACTGGGCATTTGAAAATTGACATTTTCTCACCATCCTTCTTTTCCTTTTAAAAAACAGTGTAACTTGCAAGAATATGATTATCCTAAAACATTTTATTTTTTAATTAAAGAGGGTTCATTATGCTACCCGTCTCATCTCGTCCCAGAGGAGGGAAACCCTGTGTTCAGCAAGTTTGCTAAGAAATAATTATAGGTTCAGATCTTCCCCAGGCCCCGAAATTCAATTAAAATTTTTTTTGTTTTAAGTTGCTTGCAGTCACATGGTAAGTATGTGTGCATGCGCGTGTTTGTGTGTGCATGCCCGCCCCAGTTTTCCTCGTAACTGCTCTGGGAATGGGCTCTCGATGTAAGCTCCTAAAGGCCAAGCATGCCCCCCACTCCCAGCCCCTCTTCTTCAGCCGTATCTGTGTGAGCAGATATTAACATGATGAGAGGAACCTTACTTTGTTTTTTGATGGTTTGTCTTGGCTAGAATTGCCCTGATTACTTACCAGTCCCCAATGCCTGGGATACGTCTCTGGCACATACTGAATTAGGTCAGTGTACCTAAGCGACTCTCAACGCTCACTGTGGATCAGAATCCCCTGGGGGGACTTTAAACACTGGAGATGCAGCTGGTGTGGAGTGGGGCCTAGGCATCGGTATTTTTTAAAAGCTGCTTAGGTGCGGATATGCAGCCAGGGATAGGCACCCCCTGGGGAGGTGACAGCTCTGTCCTGGAGGCATCGATGGTGCCGGGATTTGGTCATTAGTAAAGAAGCCAAACAGGGTCATGACGCCCAAATGTGACTACCTACACTTCTCGGCTCGTTGTATGGTTATTTTAAATAGAGTAAGTGTAGGGGCAGAGTGCTCATCTGTCACTTGTCTCCAAACTCTGAGTTGTAGTTAAACTTTGGTGGGAACAGGTACCCATAGCTGCCTCGCCCCTTCCCTCATCTCAGGAGAGGGGGCAGTTCTAAGACTGTCCCTGTATACATAAAGAAAAGGATTATTTACAGAGGATAGTGTATTGATGACAGATCCTGCATGAGCGTTCCAGGAGATGGGCCACTATTTATGGGTATTGATGGGTTCATTTAGGAGTGACCTTTCCCCCAGTTTAAAGAAAGTAGCTAAAAACCCCAGGCTTCAGGGCACAAGCCCTCCTGGCAGCCAGGAATATGAGAAGAGGGAGGGCAGGACAATGTGAGGCCAGATTCGCACCAGATAATAAACCAAAACAGACACATCTAATAGAAATCCAATAAATGAATTAATAAAATAAATAACATAAATGTACCTATGAGTGCCCATATATCTCAGCATATAAACATATACAGTTTATATATATTAGCGGCTTACCTAATGTTTATGTGCATGTGTGTAGATTTAAATAGAGTGGTATATAAATACATTTATATAACCACACTAGCTTTGTTGGGCATAGAGGTAATTATGCAGATTTTTCAGGCACAGTTTTTGGCAATTGTAGCTACTTTCATATATATTTTTTAAAGATTTTATTTATTTATTTGACAGAGAGAGAGACAGCCGGCGAGAGAGGGAACACAAGCAGGGGGAGTGGGAGAGGAAGAAGCAGGGTCCCAGAACAGGAGCCCGATGCGGGGCTCGATCCCAGGACCCTGGGATCACGCCCTGAGCCAAAGGCAGACGCTTAACGACTGAGCCACCCAGGCGCCCCTACTTTCATATTTTGACTGAAAATTTCACTGATATCCTGATGCTTCCAAGTATTTAATGTATAAATTATGTATGTATTTTCTGTTTTGTATATAGATGTTTGTTGTCTATGTTTGCTTTTCTCAGAGAGAGAGAACTGAGTCTGTGTAGCTAGCCAGAGCGAGCAGTTCAGACTAAAATAATCTGCTCTGTGTGAGATTAGCATAGCTAATCTATGCTTATGAATTATGTGAATCCAGTTCCAAAATCTTTACTTATTTGGTACTACATAGAGGTGGCCCCTAAAAATTTGAACCAGTTGAATGCACTTTATTTTGCCTTCAGGGATGCAAATGTGTGGTGAATAGCTAGTAGGACCTATTGGGTCCACTTTCAATTATCTGCACTTGAAGGGAGGAAGAGTAGACAACTATCCAAGAAATAGCTAAGAAAAGGAATTTCAGATTTGTGAAATTAAGTCAGAATCTAATGTCTCTCTCTTTTTTTTTTTTTTTAAGAGAGAGAGTGAGAGAGCAGGGAGGGGGAGAGAGAGAGAGAGGGAGAATCCTAAGCAGGCTGCACGCCCAGCATGGAACCTGATGCAGGGCTTGATCCCATGACCCTGAGATCATGACCTAGGCTGAAATCAAGAGTCGGATGCTTAAGTGACTGAGCCACCCAGGTGAGGCGCCCCCTAACCTCCTCTCTCACACATAAGCCCATGTGTGCACACACAGGTGCACGCACACATGCATGTATGTGCGATCACTCTTGTGTCAGACTGACCCTAATTTCTTTCTGGGCTGGATTGACAGTAGCCCCGTGGCCCCCAGAGAGGAGGAAGCAAACCTAAGCAGTCTCCAGAGACAAGAATGGACTAGCACACGTTATCCGCGTAGTAGATACATGCTAACGTATGTAGAGATGTGCTTCTGTTCCAAAAGGGCTTGCTTAAGAAATTGTTTACAAACAACTACAAAATCCTTCTCTGATTTCTATGACACTTCTGCTTATCTCCCAGTTTGATTCTGTCTCTGAAACCGGAACAGATACTGGAACTGTGTCTCGCTAGACTGCCTCCAAGAGCTGGGGGTCACACAGTGGAGAGTTGGAGGGAAGCTACCTACTATCATTGTCCCATCTCCTGCGGATAGACTGGGCGGAGCCAACTACAGAGTCCCCCCAGACTCTGCTTTACAGGTCCATTGATGATGATTTTTTATGAAAAAGAATATAGATGAGTTTTAATAAGATTCCTCTCTCTCTGGGTTGGCTCAGCAACAACTTAGCTTTAAATATGCATCTCATTCCCCTGTTTCTTTTAACTTGTTGACAAAACCAAAATGAAGCATGTAAAGAGGAGAGAACAACTTGGCCCTAAAAAAAGACAACCCTATTTAAACTCAAGACTGGCTACTCACAGATAAGGAAACATAAAAGAGAGTTTTCTGAATTGTTTGGCCTCAGACATCCCATTTTATTAAATACATCCAACGTGAAACTAATTTTTGTTGTTTTATTTGAATTCAAATCTCCACTTTGGCCTGGGTATGTAGGAAGCGGGAGTAGGATTGCTCTGTTTAGTTTCAAGGCTGCTATTCCATTTCCTCCACACCCGTGGTGATGCCATGCGGCATAGTGCGGACAGATCAGCTGGCCGGTTTTCAGCGGAATAGATATGGTCACACTCCACATCGGTTTGTGCCAGCAGAATGAAGTGAGGCAAGGAGTCCTGGACCAGCTACCTGTTCACTCATTCAGCAGAAATTCATTGAACTCCACTTATGTGCCGGACACTGTGTGCAGTTCTGGGGTAGCAAAGAACAAGATCCTGTCTACAAGGTACTCACAGTATTAGTGGAGGAAATGGACATGTTGACAAATAGGTATAATACAATGTGTAAGGCTTAGTGCTAGAAACAACGCATGAGGTATTATGAAAACACAAACCTACTCTTTGGGGTGGGGTGGAGTGAGGAGGATGGACTCTCAAGGGGGAGCAGATGATGACAGCCAGAACTTTATTTTATTCATCTTTGTATCTCCTAGTCCTTACTACAGTGCCATGCTTGTTGAATGGATTGACCAAGGATGGATTTAAGTCTCTTTCTGCAGGGGCAAAAGCACTATAATAGGAGTCAGTAGGTCTGAGTTCTGGTCCAGACTCTGCAATTGCAGTTTGTGACTTGGCCCTGTCTCTGCTTGTCAAGAGGAAATTAGGGGAAGATCCTGGATGAATTCCAGACCTCCACTTCCCTGGTTAAATAAAATACACTGTCCCTCCTTCCAGTGTATGTATACTACATCAGAAAGAAAACCAAGATTTTCATTCTATGATCCATTCATGAAATAGTTGTTAGCTCCCTGTAACCTGGATCCTTTCCCAATTTTCTGTGACTCTTTTTAAAGATATTTTTAAATCATTTGGAAGAGTATTTATAACTCCAGACTATTTTTTGCAGACGTTAGGACAGATTGACTAGTACTGAGGAGGCTGGAACCTGGAAAAAGTGAAATATGATAGAACCCGTTTGACTTCATTTGGCCAGTGCTGAAAAACAGCTTAAAACCACCCTGTGCTTAGAGCAGAGTAGAAGCAAGCAGGGTCCAGGGACCGCATCGTGTCCTTCTTTATAGAACACTGTGTCTTTGCTTGAGTCAAGTGCAGAAGGAGACTGGTGACGGGAGTGTCCTGACCTGGTTGCAACAGGAAGACTCACATCCCTGCTCATCACGTTGCCTCTTCCTTTCCCTTACCCTCGGCCAAAGGGAGGGGACAGAAACTAAATGTGCTAGTCTAGTCAGACAACGGAGTGTTAAAGCTGAAGGGCCTAATCCTTCTCATAGAATCCTTACCCTTTTCCCCTAGAATACTTAGACTCTCATTTACCTCAGTTTTCTCTTCTGCAAAATAGGCTCAGTAATTCCTGCCCTACTTACAATTCAACGTGCTTTTTCTTCTATGGTACTTATCACAATTTGTAATTTATGTTTGATTAATACCTGCCTTTCTAATTTGACAGTAATATTCACAAGGACGGGAACTCTGTGTGTTTTTTCCTTTCCATTTTAATTCCCAGCATCTAGAACAGTGCTTCCACATATTAGTCATTCAGTAAATACCTTCGAATAAGTGAATGCATGGTATTTTTAGGATCAAGTAAGGTGAAGTATTTGAAATGCTTTCAAAAAATTGTACAGGTGAAACCTGCGTAAAGCATTGTTTCTAGTTAACCAGGTTATGTGTTCCTTGAGTTTAGAAACTAAGTCTTATATTTTTTATTTCCCACTCAACCTAGCAGAGCACTTTCCTTTTTTTTTTCTTTTTTTTTTAACTTTTTTTTTTTAAGATTTTATTTATTTATTCGACAGAGATAGAGACAGCCAGCGAGAAAGGGAACACAAGCAGGGGGAGTGGGAGAGGAAGAAGCAGGCTCATAGCGGAGGAGCCTGATGTGGGGCTCGATCCCATAACGCCGGGATCATGCCCTGAGCCGAAGGCAGACGCTTAACCGCTGTGCCACCCAGGAGCCCCAGCAGAGCACTTTTCACACAGTAGGTGCTCTGTAAGTAATTATGCTTACCACTTATTATTTAAATGAACATGGTAATACTTACAATAAACTATCTGAAAGTGAGTGTAAGACAGTTCCATTTACAATAGCATCAGATGTAAGAAGATATTTAGGAATAAATTTAACAAAATAAGTACAAAAATTATACCTTAAAAACTACAAAACACTGTTGGAACAAACTAAAGAGACCGAAATGAATGTAAAAACATCCCATGTTCCTGGCAGTACTTCCCAGATAAATCTACAGATTCAACATGATAACTATCAGAATCCCATCTGGCTTCTTTGCAGAAATTTACAAACATTCCAGAATTCATGTAGAAATTCAAGGGATCAAAAGAGCCAAACAATCTTGAAAAAGAACAAGTTTAGAGGTCTCACATTTCCTGCTTTTACAACTTACTACAAAGCTATAGTAATCAAGAGAGAATTGTAGTGGTATAAAGATAGACCTTCAGACCAATGAACTAGAATGAGAATCCAAGAATAAACCCTTTTTACAGAATAAACCATTTACGGCCATTGATTTTTGACATGAGTGCCTAGACAACTCAATGGAAGAAGAATAACTTTGTAAGTGGTGCTAAATGAAGAGCCACATGCAAAAAAAAAAAAAAAAAAAAAATTGGACTCCTACCTCACACTATACCCAAAAATTAATTCAAAATGGATCAAGGACCTAAATATAAGAGCCAACATTATGAAACTTTTAGAAGAAGAAACCATAAGTGTGAACTTCATGACCTTGGGTTAAGTAATGGTTTCCTAGATAAAGACACAATAAGAAAAGAAGAATAGGGGTAGATTGGACTGCATCAAAATTTAAAACTGTTTTCTTCAAAGGACAGTATCAAGGGGCGCCTGAGTGGCTCAGTCAGTTGAGCATCTGCCTTCAGTTCAGAGCCCCACATCGGGCTCCCTGCTCTGCAGGGAGTCTGCTTCTCCCTCTGCCCCGCCTCCCTGATTGTGCTCTCTCTCTCTGTCAAATAAATAAAATCTTTTTTAAAAAGGACACTATCAAGTGAAAAGAAAACCCACAGAGTGGGAGAAAATATCTGCAAGTCATATATTTGATGAGACTTGTATGTAGACTATATCAAGTATTCTTATAAATCAATAATAAAAAGACAAATGGCCCGATTAAAAATGAGCAAAGCATATGAACAGGCATTTCTCCAAATGCCAATAAGCACATAAAAATATGCTCAGCATCATTAGCTCTCAAGGAAAGGTAAATCAAAAACCACTAGGATGGCTATGATAATAATAAAAACAAGATAATAATAACTGTTGGTGAGGATTGGACAAACTGTAACCCTTATACATTGCTGCAGGTTATAAAATGATACATCTGTTTTGAAAAACAGTCTGACAGTTTCTCAAACTGTAAAACTTGGAGTTACTATGAGACCCCAGCAACTCCACTCCTAAGTATACACCCAAGAGAAATGGAACATATATTCATGTAAAAACTTGTATATGACTGTTCATAGTAATGTTATTCATAAAAGCTGAAAAGTGGAAACAACCCAAATGTCCATTATCTGGAGAAATAAAAAGTGGAATATTCATATAATGGAATATTATTTGGCAATAAAAAAGGAATGAAGTCCTGACACATGCTACAACAAGGATGAACCTCAAAGATATTATGCTAACAGAAAGAAGACAGTCACGAAAGACCACATATCACATGGTTCCATTTATATGAAGTATTCAAAGTAGGTAAATCTACTTTGGTAGGTAAAACAGTAGACTAGTAGTTGCCAGGAGCTAGGAGTCTTGGGAGTAGTGGGGGGAAAGGGGAATGGGGAGCTAATAGAGGTTCCTCCTTGGGGTGACGAAAATATTCTAGAATTGATTGTGATGTGGTTGCACAACACTGTGACTATGTTACAAATCACTGAATGGTACACTTTAAATAGGTGAATCATATAGTATGTGAGTTATATCTCAATAAAGCTTTTATTAAAAAAAGAAAATTATAATACAGTGCCTGCCCTTAGGGAAACTCCAAGTTATTGAAAAAATTTATTTTGATTCTCCATCTTGAAAGTTTATGTATTTATTTTCTATGGGTAACTGTAACTTAGTACTTTGGAGTTTAGGGCAAAGTTGCAGGAAGATATTAGAGAAGAAAAAAGGGCCAAGAACAAGGGCAAAAAGAAACTCAAGGAGCTAAGTCTTTTGGGAAAAGGCCTGGGAAGCCTTTTCACTTTCCTAGCCAATCTATTTAGGCAGGAACAGCGACTTCAAGACTTCAAACATGAATATTTTTTATCGAGATTTCTGGTTTAGGTTGTGGTGTTTGGTCCAACCACCTTCTTTGGGACGAAAGCCACCAAAAAATATGAAACATTGACCTCCTGTCCTTCTTTAGTGTCCCACATCTGTCTGAAGATCTGGATAATTGGAGGGTGTGGAAAGAAAGCCATGAAGGACTTGTATCCATCTGGAGAGTGGAAAGGTGAGAAGGAGCTGGTGGATGACTCAAGAAGATTAGAGTCTTGGAACGAAAAACTCCGAAAACCTCCCTACGTGTATAATGGGAAGGAACTTGCAAGTCTTGATGACTGAATTGACTTCCATTATGATGTAGTTTTGATTCTAGTCTTTGTTTCCTTCCTTTCTCCAGATTTCAAATTTCAGTGACCAAAGTAGCTGTCACACCCATTTGTTCCCAACAGCTCCTTTGAACAGAGCCTGTCCTGACCGAGAGGAGTATAGGTAGGTGTTGGAGGCAGAGAGATCTAGCAGGAAAAAGAAGAGGGAAAAAAAAAAAAAAAAAAAAAAAGCTCTGGTCTTTAGGAAACTCTCAGTCTAATGGGGAAAATAATACCCAGCTCTTGGACTTAAGAAATAAAGAATTAACAAATAGGAAGACTTTCCTTATTTGAAAAAAAAAAATCTTCCTAGATGAGAATATGTTGCACTAGCTGTTAAAGGAAGTTCAGAATAGGGAACGGGGAAGCATTCCCTCTCTTGATGTTAGGCCCCAACCACAGGAATAGCTCTGCCCAGAGCGGGTGAACCGTGGCCCTTTGCCTGCATATCCTGAATGATTAGATGTGAGTAGCTGAAGTCCAGTTAAAGGATGACTGAGTGGGCAAGGTAGGGGATACTTATGAAGTAGAGTTTTGGTTTGGGGCTTGACTGGAGAATTCAGTGCATTGGCAGTTGCCTTTAAAGAGCTAGGAGCCCTTGTGGACATGTAGGTTACCTACACCAAAACAGACTTGTGTTCTGCTCTCTGGCCAGCCCTATTCTCTGCTCTTCTTATCCCAACTTGCCTAATTGATACCTTGGCCGATGGTGTCATTAACAATGCTTGAATAATAGCCTGACCGGCTGATTTCAAAATGGGAGAGGTGATTAATCTGTTGGAAATCCAGCTTGGGGGGGGGGTGCAGGGAAGGGGATGTCCCCAGAAATAAAAAATGGGGGAGGGGTGTGTTTGTGTCCCCATGGCCCACCTGCTGACTTCAACCAAAGGGAATAACTTGGGGAGTCTGATTTCCGGCTCCATTTTGGTTTGCTGATCCCTCTCTGTTTCCCCTCCCCCAACAGCACACGTTCTGACACCTACAAGCTCGTTACATGATGATGACATATATTTTTATCTTTTTATGAGCATCAAACACACATCGTCTTGCAAGCACATGTGTTTTTTTTTTCCCCTATTGACGTGTGAGTGCCTTTGATGGTAATTTATTGTAGGGTTGAGCAGCCAGGTCTTAATTGTACCCTAAAATTGCTTACCATTTTGATGCCTCCAAACCATCCCAAAATGTACCTTTTTTCTACAGAAGGGTGTGGGGCAACCTCCTTTTTACTGTCTTCTGTGGTAGAACGTGGAGCTCAGAGAGAACATGAGGGAAAGATTCCCCAGCTGGGTTTCAGGGACGCCTTAGTCCCCAGCTACTAATTGCAGTTGGGCTGTATGAAAGTTTTGCTCTACTCAGCAAAACTGAACTCAGTTTTTCCTTCATGGTTTAGGGTTAGCATGGCTTCACTGATTGTTTAGAATGGTCAGTGAGCAGTTTCTACTCCAGCATTCAGACTTCTCAGGAAATTTCCGTTGTGGCCACTCGCATCTGTGAATCCAGATGAGATTAGAAATGAGAATGTCGTGCCTTAATCTAGAGACTCTAGGCTATGGCAGGCAGCTAACCCAAAGCATAGCAGTCTTTCTCAAGTCATTTTGTAATAACCTCTACTTCCACATCTAACCACTCCCTCACCTGGCTTAGGTAGAATTCAACATCCCCTTAAGGGATGTTCAGGGGGAGCAGAGGAAAAGGAGGATGAGGAGTGAAGTTCTAAGAATATGTTAGGCCAAGCAGAACTTAGTTCTTAAGTATAATTTCAATTTGGGTCCAATAGTCTTCTTTTCCCTGGCCTCACTTTGTCCCTGGTACAATAGAGAGCATCATATCCTAGGACACTCAGATTCATTACAGGAGGATGACTCAATGTCCAGAACAACCAGGAATGTAACCCACATCTCACGAAAGTGTAAGGGGAAAATGGAGACTAAAATTCCTATCTCTTTTTCTGGAGAGGCCAGGAGTAGTACTCAGTGTTGACCCATGCTGTTGTGCAGGAAACTGGTCTACCTATAGACTGAGTCCTTGTTAGCTATTGTTATAGACTGTCCATTCCAGCTGAGTTCATTCGTTCTGTGTCTCCCACACATGACACTCACCACATGTGCTTGCTGGGACTTGCCTCCAAACATTTATACAGGCCAGTTCCCTCCTCCCCCCAACCTTAGGTACTGTTTCTCTGTCCTCTCTGTTCAACCCTGTCCTTTTCCTCTTGGTATAACTGGTCCTAAAGTTTCTTCCAACCAGAGAGCTGCCGTATTCGACTTAGCTGGCTCCTAGGACTCCACTATTCTATAGTTCCTCAACATTATATTATTTGCAGTTAGTATCTGTTCTAATGTCTGCCTCTGTCCATGAAAGGACTTTTTGTGGCTGTCTGAATGAGTCTCCTGAACAAAAACAAAACTGTTACCATCACCTTCGTAGGTGGATTAAACTGTCTCTTCTCTTAAAGGCCTTTCCAAGTGGGAGACTTTATAGTCTTCCTTGACCTCCCATTTTTATGGCCAGTGGAATTGTATATACGCAGATGAATTTAGTAAAGACAGTAGCTTCCATGATGGAGTCCATGTGAAATGTCATTTTCTATATGATAATTTGAAGATTGTTCTCAAACTTCAGAAATTGAGTCAGTTATCTGGAAATTTCAGAGAAATATGGGCCATCATAATTCCTTGATTCTCTATTATACACCAAATAAAATCCAAACCCTGTTGTTTGGTCTTAAGAGCCCTCTATAGTGACACTATTTATATTTACATCTGCATCCCTTCATATAACCTGGACTACACCCCATGGGTCTATTTGAGGCTTTTAAACTTGTACTATGCTCTTCTGCCCTCAGATCTTCACACTTGCTGTTCTTTCTATCTAGAATGCCATTCCTTTCCTTATCAACCAATCAAGGTCCTATTCTTCATTTAAAGCCCAGCTTAAAATCTTATTTTCCAAGAATACTTCCTAGGTATCTCTTGTGACAATTATTTCTGTCTTTCCCCCACAATGGTGTCATATTTTTTGAGTCTCTGTAGTAGCACTGTTTTGTGCTGGAGTAATTTATATATGTATTTGTCTCTTTCACTAGATTATAAGTTTTTGGAAGGTGGAGATTATATATATTTTAACTTTATATCCCATTCTGGGCTTAGCATAATGCTTTGGCACAGTAGGTGCTCTAGAAATATCAATTCATTGAGTGAAAAGGCTGTGTTGTTAACGTTTGTTTTGCTCTTACAGTTTTCCCCTAACCATGTCACCATTTTGCACTGTCCAAATCAGTCTTTGGGTGTTCTCAACCTCTGTCTATGGTAAGAACAGATCATCTAAAATAATACAAATTAGACTGCAGGTAGAACTGACAGGTTTGAGAAAGCCCTGAAGACAGATTCATCCTTGGGAGGTTTCTGGACTAGTTGGAGATCTGCTTTCCTGCTTGGCAAAGGCCTTTTGAAGGGATGCCTGTGCAGAGCCACTCAGGGAGGAACCGGGACCAAGGGAAAGGCAGCTGAATATTGGTAAAAACTGATTTCTTGGAACCAGATCAGTTTTCAGGATTCTGTATGTCAGCAAAAAGGGCTGTGTCTTTGCTTAGAGGTATTCATTTCACTCTTGGCACCATGCTTGTTTCTTCATGCTGTGATAATGTCACTGACAGCACTCTTCCTGTCAGGTGCTTGAGGAAGGGCTGACAGCTCTGTTCCCATTTGCTTGTTGGTAGGAGGTGAAGAATGGGCTACTTTTTGACTGCTTATGTTCCATATACTTAAGAGAAGACAAGACTAAACCTCCCAGGTCTCTTACCAGTTCCTCCCATCAACTCCTCACTCCCCCACCCCGTCAGTTCTCCTGACTTCCAACAAGGCTTTTCTAAGATAAGCTGTTACCCTCACTGCTGATGGCCCATGCGGGTGACTTCTTCAGGCCCACTCCTCTGTGCTCAATTCTGTAGATTCCTTCTTGCCAAACTCTGGCTTATTATCCCCTCTTCCTCCTCTAGAAAGTATTCTCTGATTACCTTCATGAAATGCCCTTCATCTTTCCCCATCCTCCACAGCATAGATGACTAGACACCAGTCCTGACCTTTTAGTGATGTTTCTATTTATTCTCTGTGTTTCTCTGTATCTTGTTTCCTGTCATACAGGGAACTTCCCCACACTAATAATATTTTTCTTCTGTACCCATCCCATGGTCTCCAGTTGCTCCAGTTAGAGAAGTCATTGACTGGCCTTCTCTTCCTTGGAAAGTCAACCAACATTAACAGGTGACAATAAAGAGGAATTTAGAACCTGCTGACTTTCTCGACCCCTCCCGTTCACAAACACTGGCTGAGCATCTGTTACGTACTAGGCACTGCTCATATCACCATGCTTCTCTCCTGTGTATAGCTTATACGCCACGCTTTTTCTGAGTGGGAGTTTGGCTATTGGCCCGATTTGGGAAATTATGTAATCAAATGTTCCCAAACAATATGGCAAGTTTGGAAGTCTCTGATGGAGTACAGAATTCGGATTTCTGTTCTTTGTTAGCCATTCTATTCTTGATATTGCTTTCATTATTGGTCCATCTCTCAGAACTTGATACAGAAAAGTAGTTTTGTGTCTCATTCTGTGATAAGCATTAGTCTGTCTCAACCATAATTTTAGCATTTACTGAAGAACTCCAATGGTTGGAGTGGGGAGAATAGATAGAGGAGGAGGAGGAGGAGGAGGAGGAGGAGGAGAAAGAACAAGAAGAAGAAGAAGAAGAAGAAGAAGAAGAAGAAGAAGAAGAAGAAGAAGAAAAAAAAAAAAAAAACAAAAAAAAACAAAAGAAAAGGAAAAAAAAAAAAGAAAAAGAAACCATGGTCCTCACCCTTAAGGAACTTGTAGTAAAACAAATGAGACAGAAAACATCATTTCTCCTTCTGTCCTATAAAAATGCATTCCCGTGCTGGTTTATGCAATGAAATATTCTTGAAACTAAATAGCGAGATGAAACTGGGGCAAAGAAGTTATTTCAGTTAGTTGGAGTTAATAAGGAAGACTCTTTGGAGGAAAGAGTTTTGAGCTGGGTTTTGATGGGAGACTGAGAAGTAGAGGCCATGAAGACTACATTCTTGGGGTTAGGAGACTATGTTCAATCACAGGCTTGGATGTGGGAAAGAGTCGGGGTGTGGAGCTTGGTTAATGAGTTATCTTGGCTGAAGGACAGGTCTAAGTAGAAAAAGTCAAAAGACATGGGTCTGGTGAGAGATTAGTGTAGAATTGGTGGAGGGCCTAGATAACCAACATAGCTGGAAGCAGAGGAATATATAAAATAACTTTAGGAACACTAAAATTTTCTTCCCCTGGCTTTTGAGAAAAATAGATTGAGGCTTTGGGGACTCTGATTACTATCTGACTAAGGTGTTCTGCTAACATGTGGTAAAGAATAAAGACCAGTTATAATAATAAGCCTAAGGTCTAGGGGTTTTTTGGTTTGTTTGGTTTTTTTCCCAAAATATTGCTTAAATATTAGCTGTAATTATTTGTCCAAATGGGCTCTGTACTTCATTTTACTTGGTAATATTCTGGAATCCTAGAATGACCCTGCAGAAGTTAATTTACCCAGTCACATTGCTTCTTGCATTCTTCAGTCTACCCATTTTTCCTGTAAAACAAGATTTAGTGGCAAAGCAAAGAAACCTTCACACCTGGTATCTGTCCATTGACCTTTTTACCTTTCTGGACTGATCATGCTTGAAGGGAAGAGATACACACTGAGAAACTGCCTCTGGATCTTCCCAGCCTGTTGGAGGGAGGTCTTCCTAATCTGGGTTATGCTAACTAACTACATGGAAGGAGAGTCCTGGCTCTAACTTCCCAGACTTAAAATATTTCTACCTTGGACCTTTGCTGGGATCTCCTCTGAAGCAGAAGGAAGGGGTGACCACTTTTCATAAAATGTTTAAATATGAATGAGGGTGGAAAGATAATAAATAAATTTAGGTTTAAAATTTTGGTTTAGGGGTGCCTGGGGGATACAGTCAATTAAGTGTCCAACTCTTGATTTTGGCTTAGGTCATGATCTCAGGGTTGTGAGATGAAGCCCTCTGCTCAGCCTGGTGTCTGGTTGGGATTCTCTCTCCCTCTCCTTCTGTCCCTTCTGCTCATGCACACACACACACACACACACACACACTCAAAATAAATAAATAAATCTTTAAAAAAATAAAATTTTGGTTTAGAAGACAAAATGCCAAGAGAGGAATTAAATTTCATAGAGAAAGGAAGAATAGAATTACCAAAGAAAGGACTTTCCAACAGAGTGGGTTATTGATATGACTGAAGGAGATTGAATAGTTTCTTTATCTGAGAAGCTGAAAGAATTGGGTCAAATACCAACTGTCTGCATGATTTTGGAGCCAATGGAATGGATGAAAAGATCTCCAAATTCTGTCTTCAGGCCTAAGCCTCAGTGATTTCTGAATAGGATATGGGGAGGGGAAGCTAGAGCGATTTGCACCCATCTTTCCCATCTTTTCAGGTCTCTCTTCCCTGTAACTGCATGTCCCTCTGATTCCTCAATTTTTTTGCCCTTGAGGAAGACTTTGGGGAACTGAGGATCAAGTTTATTCAACCTAGATCTGCAAATGGAATTTTGTGACCACTTCTGATATGATTTTCGTATCTAGATGAATAGCCCACGTGAATTTTCATACTATCATTGGATGGACTCTTCATTCCTGATTTGCAGACTGCATACTTCCACTGCCTGGGGTTTGGCAGAAACACTGTGTGAGAAGAATCAGGGATAGACACACATGGCAGGTTTGCCTGTGTGTGTGTATGAGTGACATACACGGGTAGATAACATAATGCGAATTTATCTCACTTTTTTTAACACTAATTACATTTGAGCTTATATATTTATGAATCTGTTTAATTGTGACCTCTACCACTAGCTAGTGAGCTACACACAAGACTTACATCTGTTTTGCGCATCACTGTATCCTCACCACTTAGCTAGCATAGGACTTGGCGCATGTTGGCAATCAACAGATGAATAAATTATGTGTGCCTCTGCTCTCATCCACTGACTTGGATAATGAGAAGTGCCTACTTCTCAGGGGCTAGGATGATTCTACACACTGGCAAGTGGAGGAATCAGAGGTGAACCACAGAGACTGATCAGATCTCTGCAGATGAGGCCAGCAGCCCTAGGGTAGATCTCTAGTTGACTTCCTATGCCCATCTCTGGCTGCATCTTATCATAATACCTGGGGCACAGGCCACAGAGTGATCAGGGCTGGGGATGGGAGGAGGTATGTCCTGGCTATCAGAATAGGCATCTTATCCCAACTGCAGTTGTTCCAGATGTGTCAGGGTTCCCAGCCCACTGACCTGCAGGGCACAGTGGGGGGTTGGTGACATGAGTCAGAGAGGAATGTGGGGCTGGTTGTTTGGGAGTTTCACTTTGTGAGGAGAAGCCAGTTCCCCATGCCTGCCAGTTCTCTAATAGTATCTCCAGGGGCAGAGCCTAGAAACAATTAGTTGAAGAAGACAGACTGAGCACCCACACTCTTTTGAATCCCCCGGGATGTTGGCAGCAGAAGAATTTAAGTGGATTTTAATGGGCAAAGGACAACTCATAGACCAACAGAGTTATCATAGGGTGTTTCAATTGAAATGAAGTTTGAGAGATAATCTTATTCATGCTTCTGCCTTCATTCCAGATAAACAAAAATCTCTCCCTTGGAGATTTTCTGGCCTGTAACATGGAGGCCACACCAGGGCAGGGGAAGCTCAGCATAAATTCTCCAAGATTCCATTTCCTCATTTCCCTGGTGGGAATGAGTAGACACACCAGAGAGACCCTTACCTCTACCTCTCTCAGTTCTCTGCTTCTTCATACAGCACACAGTGGTGGAGCATGTTGGCAGGTGCAAAGAGGCCCTCATTCTTGGGTCTTACTGGAAAGGGGACCTATGAATCTTGTAAATGTGATGACATCGGCAATGACAGACTCTTCAGCCGCCTAGTAGTCTGTAATTGAAGCCAGGAATTCAGCACACGCTCTGACACACCCAGCCTTCACTGTGGGTTCCCAGAAGCGGGTTCTTGCATAGCCACTAGGCTGGGAGGACCCTCACTTAACCAACCCTCTCTGACAAGCACCAAGGCCTCAGAGCCGAATCTTAAATTACCAAACCAAAGGATAATTTTATCCTTCTCTCTGCTTCCATTACCAGTTGTGCCTAAACTCTTCTTGCAAGTTATTCCCAATTGCTAAACTCCCTAATAAGCAAAATTCCAGTCCCATGGCAGTACCACCGGAGTTCTTTCATTTTGGCTTAACTGGAATCTTTTTTGTGAGAATCAGAGCCTAAAATTGATCAAGCCAGAGAGCTTCTACACTGCTTTGAAGCCCCAGGCAAATAGGTTGGGGATTTTTTTCTGCTGTTCTCCACCTCTCTCCATAATGAGATGCTTTGTTTCCATGAATCGGCCCTGATCCAGACTTCTAGACTCTGTGACAGGACATTTCATCCCTCCCTCTGCCTCCAGGCAGGACTGAACTTAACCCATCCTACACTGAAGGGTGTCTCCTCTAGACCTTGTTTCAAGATTTTCTGAATCTTCAGCATCTTTTGGTTAAATGTGCCCAGCTGTTTGCCCCATTGTCCTGTTAATTTTCAAAGGCAATTCTAGCCCATTACTTCCCTTTGTGGAAAGGGAGATCCATGTCTCTCTTGTATCTTTCCAGCTACAAGTGTCTTAGTGCTTTTATAATGCTTTTTGAAAGCATTTGGTCTCATATCTTCCTTATACCAGAAAAGGAAAGTATTAATTGACATTTGCCTAATTATCTGAGCATTGTTGACCTTCCATATTTTTGTCACTATTGTTATTGTACCCCACCCCCAACATATCTCAATCTTGCTTTGGACTGAGGCTTCAAATATCAGTTTTCTTCACCTGGGAGGCCTTTCTCGCTCTCATCAGCCCTGACTTTCCATTACCTCCTTACGTTGCCCATTCTATCTCTCTAAACGACACTCTTTAACTCTGCATTCCCTCTACATTCCCAATGCTTCTGATTCCCCCAGCAGCAATATAAAGAACTTCATTCAGCTGACCTCAAGATCTGCCCTCACCTCCCCATTTCCAAATATGAAGTCCAGTTGAGAAACGCCCTGAGGTGCATACAACAAACGGGCAGCGCAGAGTAGAAGGATGTGTAATAAATAGCATGGAAATCAAGAGCCCCAGGAAGCTAGTGTGGATCTCTAACCTTGGAAAATTCATAACCTCTCTGGCCTTTCAGTTTAATTATTTGGACAAGGAATTATTAAAGCCATCTCTAAGAAAGAATTCTTGAAACTTGAAATATGTTATGAATTTGAGTTTTCCTTTCTTTCTTGGTCTCCTCCAAAATCATAGACAGAACTCTTCAAGGAGGGAAATCACAGAATAAGAGAAGAAGAATGAATTAAAAGACATCATTGGAACTTACAGAAGAAGGGCCATTTGAAGACACAGGGAGAAAACAGCCATCTACAAGCCAGAGGGAGGCCTCTAAAGAAACCAAACTTGCCAATGCCTTGATCTTGGACTTCTAGCCTCCAGAACTGTGAGAAATACACTCTTGCTTAAGCCAAAAATAAAAAATAAAAGACATAACTGATAGGGAAAAAAATTTATTATTATTATTATTAAAGAGTTTATTTATTCCGGAGAGAGAGAGAGAGCATGTGTGCGAGTGAGCGAGCGAGCAAGCAGGGGGAGGAGCAGAGGGAGAGGGACAAGCAGACTCCGTGCTGAGCAGGGAGCCTGACTCAGGGCTCAATCCCAGGACCCTGAGATCATGACCTGAGCTGAAACCGAGTCGGTTGCTCAACCGACTGAACCATTTTAATGTGTAGGTTGTGCTGGTGGTAACGATTATGAATTTTTAGTGAGGATGGGGGGAGGGCTTTAATGCCTCCTTATCCCTTTGCAATCTTACAAAAATTGTGGTGTCTTTTAGATGATAGTGAAGTGGCTGTGGCCTAAGCCTTACATCCTCTGCACAGTGGCCTGGTATCCTAGATATATGTTCATTCTCCTGTGGAAAGTCCGGCCTGCCCTCAGGAGAATCGCTGAAGAAAGAACTATATTAAGTTCTTATTCATTTCTTTCTTAAAAATTCCCAAGTCCTGTGTGAGTAAAAAAGAAGACTATTTCTATTTGGAACTAAAAATTTCATTTTCTAAATGGAACTCAAGTTTCTTCTATGCTATATTGGTTGTTATGCTTCCTAACAATCCCTGTAAAACAAAAGGCCATAAAACCCAGTAATTTATAAGGTTATGTGGCCATGTGTTCGTGTGTGTGTGTGTGTGTGTGTGTGTGTGTGTGTGTGTGTGTGAACAATTCATGTGATTACCACCATGGACTGAAAAAGACTTAGAGAAATGTCATACTGAGACTTTGGTCACTTACTCAAAGCAGGGGCAGTTTCACATTATTTTAAACAACTGGACCACTTAGATTTTTTTAAAAGGGGAGTTCCTGAGAGCTGGAGAAGAGAAAGGTGGGAAAGACTAGTATTTCTTAAATACCTGCTGTATGCTAGGTATTGTGACTCTTTATATACCATATTTGCTGAAAAACTATAAGGTGAAGTTTTATCTTCTCTAAATAACTTCTCAGAAAAGAGGAAGTTGCTTTGTATTTGAATTCTTATAAAGTCTCATATTATAGAATATGTTCTCAATTACTTGATTTTGAAAAATTACAGTCCTTTTGGGGAAGACACATTAGCAAAAACGACAAACAAATAAACAAACAAAAAAAACCCTCCAAAACAAAAAAAAAACCCAAATCAATGCTAGTTTGGATTGCTTATAGAGGCAATTTGATGGAATCTGTTTAGAAAAAAAAACCCCAAAACCACTTTAGTTTCTGGGAACATGACAAGCTAGATTATTCAAATCAACTCTCCTGCTGAAAACAACTAAAAATGCTGAATAAAATATTTAAAACATCGTAAATAAAACTTGAAACATCTTAAAAGCATCAAAGAGCTGACAAGATAGTAAGGAAATACCAGGCCAAATTTAATGGAAATTGAAAACTCGAAGTGGTAGGTGGAGCAAATAGTCCACTTTGGACCAGAAAGTATTTGCTGATTAAGACAAACTTGAACTCTGGTTTTGATGGATGGTCTCGGAGGTTAAAACTCAGTGTGGGCTCAAACTGGGGAGTCTAATAGAAGACCTTCCCCACATTAAACTGAAGATTCAAAGGGTTACACCCTTAAGGTAAGGGTGAAACAGAAGTAAACCTAACCCTTCTGCTACCTCCCTAAGGACTGCAAGAAAGTTTTCTTGGTGCTGAGCAGAGCAAGGAGAAATTTTCCAAGCCAACCTGGTTTGCAGCCCATATTTACATTACCTAAGTAATTGGAGAAAACCTCAATTCTTGAATTTAGTTTAAAATGATTCCAGACAAGTATTTCCCCTAGGCACCTGGCAAAGGCCAATGTGAATCCTCCCTCAGGAAGTCACCTTCATCCTAAGCTTCAAATCTCCACAAGTAATCTTCAAAGGCAATGAATAAGCAAGCACACAGGGAGAAAAGGCAAATGAATGGAAATCAGCAAAAAACAACAGACAGTAGAAACAGGTTCACAAAGACTTTGGACATCAAAATTGTCAGGCATGTATTATAAAATGAGCTTGAAAATAGTTGCAAGGGACAAGAAAATATGAAAAGTGACCTAGTGGATTTGAAACAGAACCAAGTAGAATGAGTCTAACAGCAGACTAGATTCAGTTGAACAGAGAATTAGTAAACTAGAAGATAAGTGAGAAGAAATCCAGAATGCAGCACAGAGAGACAAAAATATGAAAATATGGACCAGAGTTAAACGATGTGGGGGACAGAGTGAAAAGACCTACCACACATTAATTAAAGTTCCAGAACAAAGGAGAGAAAGAATAGAGCTGAGGCAATATTTGAGGCGATAATGACAGAATTTTTAAAAATAGATTAGAGTCATTAGGAAGCCCAGTGACTCTTTTATTCTTTTTTTTTTTTTTAAAGATTTTATTTATTTATTCGACAGAGATAGAGACAGCCAGCAAGAGAGGGAACACAAGCAGGGGGAGTGGGAGAGGAAGAAGCAGGCTCATAGCGGAAGCGCCTGATGTGGGGCTCGATCCCAGAACGCCGGGATCACGCCCTGAGCCGAAGGCAGACGCTTAACCGCTGTACCACCCAGGCACCCCAGGAAGCCCAGTGACTCTTAAGTAAGATCAAAAAAAAAAAAAAATCCACGCCTAAGATGTGAAACTGCACAACATGACAAATGAAGAGGGGGAAAAAAGAGCCATGTAAGAGACTTCTGCTTCTGGCCACAAAGAGGTAAGGGATATGGAACTTGTCCTTCTGCTATAAACAACTAGAAAATATACATGAAAAGTTGTTTCAGACATTGGGATAAGAAGCAATACAGGACTGTGATCCTCGAGAGAGGGGAAACAAACAAGGTGAACTCTATAATTACCCTGGATTGTAACCTGGAGGCAGTTTTGAAACAGCAGTAGCAGAGAGAGGGGGCATCAAGCAGAGTAGAATGGTCATTCTCAGTTGAGAAGATAGAAATTGGAGTTCAGAGAAGCAAAGGAAGCTAGAACTGGTGGATCAGAATACTTGAGAGGAGGCAGCTATGCAGAGAAAGAGCTTCAGAAGTCTGAATACTGTCTCCTGGAGTCTTTGGCTGAGTACTAAACTGTGCATGGGGTAGGGTGAAACTCCTTGATGCTGAGCAAAGAACAACAAGGAAGGGTAAGTTGAACAATTCCTAGAGTTTACACAGGGCTGGGGAACATTCCAATTCCATCCACTCAGAGTAGAGACATCATTAAACATCTGGAGTAATCAGTAGAGGCTCCAGAAAGGTGATGCCTTAGTATTAAGGCTAAGCTAGCCCAGACTCATCCCTAACAAAGCTTAAAAACAAGCTTCAAAAAGGTAAAGATTGTCTGCAAGTAAGTTAATGCTTGTCAAAACGAACGTCAACACTTTATAAAGGAAGAAACAAAATCCAAATATTCAGCGATGTAACCCTCACAATGTCAGGATTCAATAGAAATTACTAGGCACATACAAAAGGCAGCAAATTTGGATCCACAAACAGAAGGAAAATCAGTCAACACAAACGGACCTAGAAATAACAAAGATGATGGAATTAATAGACAATGACATTAAAACAGTGATTATAAATATGCACAAGAATTTAAAAGAAGACATGAACATAAAGAAGACAGAAGTAGAAGATATTTTTGAAAATAGAATTTCTCTAATTGAAAATATAATATCTGAAATGGGAAATTTACTTGATGGGCAGATTAGACTCTGCAGCAGATAAGATCAGTAAATTAAAAACATGGAAACCATACAAACCAAAGTACAGACAAAAAAAAAAAAAAGTGGGGAAAAAAAAAAGAAAGAGCCTCAATGACCCATGAGGCAATATCAATAGTTTAACATCCATGGGGCGCCTGGGTGGCTCAGTTGTTAAGCATCTGCCTTCGGCTCAAGGTGTGGTCCCGGCGTTATGGGATCGAGCCCCACATCGGGCTCCTCCTCTATGAGCCTGCTTTTTCCTCTCCCACTCCCCCTGCGTGTGTTCCCTCTCTCTCTGGCTGTCTCTATCTCTGTCGAATAAATAAATAAAATCTTTTAAAAAAATAAAATAAAATAAATAAAAATTTAAAAATACTATCTAGGGGTATCTGGCTGCCTCAGTTGGAAGAGCACATGACCCTTCATCTCAGGGTTGTATGTTCAACCCCCATGTTGGTTGTAGAGATTACTTAAAAAAATAAAAAATCGGGGCAGCTATGTGGCTCAGTCGCTTAAGTGTCTGTCTTCAGCTAGGTCATGATCCTAGGGTCCTGGGATCGAGCCCCGCATTGGTCTCCCTGCTCAGTGGAGAGCCTGCTTCTCCCTCTGCCTCCCTTCCCCTGGGTCTTGTGCTCTCTCCTGCTCTCTCACTATCTCAAAAAAATAAATAAAATCTTTAAAAAAAAATAAAGTAAAATAAAACAAAAAATCTTACAAAACACTGTTGAAGAAATTAAAGAAGACCTAAATATACGGAGAGGTATTGGAAGATTTAGTTCTCTCCAAACTGATATTAAAGAAACTGAATTCAGAAAATTCAAAGCAATTTCAATCAAAATCCCACCAGATTTTTTAAAAATAAATCTACAAAATCTACCAAAAAGATGATTCTAAAATTCACAGGAAAGTGCAAATGACCTAGAATGGCCAAAACATGTTGAGAAAAAATAGTTGGAGGACTTATTTGAATTTAAGCTTTACTGTAAAAACCATACAAGGCTCTTAATGATAGAGAACAAAGTAATGTTTGATGCAGGGGGGTGGGCTAGATGGGTAGTAAGGAGGGCACTTGTGATGAGCACTGGGTGTTACATGTGCGTGAGGAATCACTAAGTCCTACTCCTGAAACTAACGTTACACTACGTAGTAACTAACTAGAATTTAAATAAAAATTTGAAGAAAAAATGATTTACTGTAGGGGCACCTGGGTGGCATAGCGGTTAAGCGTCTGCCTTCGGCTCAGGGCGTGATCCCGGCGTTACGGGATCGAGCCCCACATCAGGCTCCTCCGCTATGAGCCTGTTTCTTCCTCTCCCACTCCCCCTGCTTGTGTTCCCTCTCTCGCTGGCTGTCTCTATCTCCGTCAAATAAATGAATAAAATCTTTAAAAAAAAAAATGATTTACTGTAAAACTGTGGTAATCAAAACAGTGCTGTAGTCATACGAGGATAGACAATGGGTCGGAATAGAGAGCTCCGAAATAGAGCCGCTCGTTTGATCAATAAAGATTGATTGATTTGAGAGAGCGAGTGGGGGAGGGGCAGAGGAAGAGGGAGAATCTCCAGCAGACTCCGTGATGAGCAAGAAACCCCACGTGGGGCTCGATCCCCCAACCCTGAGATCACGGCATGAGCCGAAATCAAGAGTCAGATGCTTAACCAACTGAGCCGCCCAGGTGCCCCTGGTCAATTGATGTTTGATAAAGGTGCCAAGGTAATTCAATGTTGGGACGTATGCTCTTCTAACCAACTGTGCTGGAACAACTGGTTATCTATTGGGAAAAAAAACAAAAAACAAAAAACTTTGACCCTCACCTCACATACACACAAAAATAAATTTGAGCAGACTCCTTGCTAAGTGAGGAGCCTGACCTGGGGCTTGATCTCAAGACCACAAGATCATGACTCGGGAGGATATCAAGAGTGGGATGCTCAATGGACTGTCACCCAGGCACCCCTTGGGAAAGCTGTCATAAACAAAAGTTTTCTGGAGTAAACTGGGACTGGAAGGATAGTGGCTTTTCGTTGACTGAGTTGTGACGATCTCTCTTTGGCTGGGCTGTTGCTAAGGGGAGGAGTTATGCCTTTCTTTCTCCTCCCCCGATAGTAAAGTGGTATCCATGTGCAAGGTCCAAGGTTGTCTCTTCTTGTTGGGTCTGCAACTGACAAGGAACGGTAGGCATGAGAGCTTTCTCTGCGGAATCTTCCAACTCCTTTCTAGTGAGGCTTCTTTTATATTAATTTTCCCAGTACACACAAGGGGATACTTCTCAGCAAGAAAAAAAGTAATGAACTACTGATACATGTAACTTAGCATTCTTGGGGGAAAATGTATTCATACTTTAGTTTCTTCACATTCTTTACATGTTATTCTATTAGAGTCGTTATCTTTTTCTTATTTGGTCACAGAAATCTCTTGCACAATCTAGATATTTGCTACTGAGAGTGTGGCTCACGACCAGCAGTATCGGCATTAAGTGGAGCTTGTAAGAAATGCACGATGTCAGTCCTGCCCCAGATCAAGGGAATCAGGATCCACATTTTAACAAGATTCCCCAGATGTTTATTCTTTTATGTTTCAAAACGTGCCTTCCTTGACTCATTATTTCAGGATTTGGTAATATTATATTCACCCACAATCATATATTTTTTGACTTAAAAGATCTTCATCACATCCTACCCTCCAGATCTTATCTATTACATAAAGGTCACTATTGTCATAAGTAAGGCCCTCCCCTCTTCCCTGGGCCATCCCTAACTTCATTATGTCTTAGAAGACTCTAGGAGTGAGTCCTTATCCTATGTGTAGCCACACCACTGCTCCATAAACATTCTGGTATTCTTGTGCTCCCGGTGCCAAAAAGCAGAGCCCTGCCCTCTAACGACAGATACAAAAGAACGAAAAGTCAGTCTCTGCCTGTTGGGATCTCCCAGTCTAGGGTCTAGTTTGGGAAAGTCCCTGACCCCGCAAACAGCAGCAAAAGACTTAAGCACACGTGATAAAGTGATGTCTCAGAAGTGGCAGAGCCGTACGGTGACACTACATTTGTAACTGCTGAGTGGTCATGGAGCAATAATAGCGTTGTTACTACTGGATTGTCTGTGAACAGGGAGTGTTATGTGGAGTTTAGACAAACCAAAGTTTAAGTCATTACTGTGCAATTTATTAGCTAAGTAATCCTGGGAAAATGCCTACTCTTTCCAAATACCAGTTAGCTCTTCTGTAAAATGCAGATACTACTAGTATTGTCTTAAAGTTTTTTCAATGTTAACTGAGGTGATACATGCGAAACCCTTGGCACGATGCCTGCAACAATAAATATTCAAGAAACCTGAGCTGATATTATTATTATAAGGAGAGAGATTTGAGTTACTGGAAAGAGGAGAGCATTTTTGATATGAAGGGGTGATGTTTTGCATGAGTATGTCATGTATGGAAGAGAAGAAGCAGGAAACGTGAACCAGAGAAGCGATTCCATTTAGAAAGCCATTTGAGGGAGGGGTGGGCATCGGGGGGAGGGGAGAAGCCCAAGAGGTGAGTTAAGGCTACACCAAGGAGCTTTGATTTGATATAATGAACACTATGGTATTGCCTAATGAGGAGACCCCATTAAAACAGCTTTTACAGATTGTTGATTTCTTACCAGTGACTGGTTATTTTAAAGAGGGGAGAAAGACTGGATGAAAGATGGTTAGGAGTCTGTTGTGATAATCTGGACATGACCAATTTGGTTCTAGACCAGATTTAAGGCTGTATAAATATGGTAAAGAAGGCATACCAGATTCCATTGATGGGCCAGGCTAGGCCAGATCCATGTCTTGCTTTGCCCTCTGGCTGGGGTGTCTGTTGTTGCTGGAAGGTCAGGGAGCTCAGTTACAGCTGAACAACGTCCCTCATGTAGTTTGTGGACACGCACAGACTGGCCTTACTTCACACCTGTGCTGTGTGTTTTCTGTCCCTCACCCTGGGGCTTCCCTGTCGCCACTGGTGCTTAAAAAGCTTGCACACAGGGGTGCCTGGGTGGCTCAGTTGGTTGAATGTACGACTCTTGGTTTCAGCCCAGGTCATGATCTCAGGGTGGTGAGATTGAGTCCTGCATGGGGCTCCACGCTCAGCATGGAGTCTGTTTGAGATTCTCTCCCCCTCCCCATTCCCCTGCTCACCCAAGCATGTGCGAGCTCTTTCTCTTTCTAAAATAAGATGAATAGGGGCGCCTGGATGGCGCAGTCGTTAAGCGTCAGCCTTCGGCCCAGGGCGTGACCCCAGCGTTCTGGGATCGAGCCCCACATCAGGCTCCTCTGCTGGGAGCCTGCTTCTTCCTCTCCCACTCCCCCTGCTTGTGTTCCCTCTCTCGCCAGCTGTCTCTCTCTCTGTCAAATAAATAAATAAAATCTTTAAAATAAATAAAATAAGATGAATAAAATCTGGGGCGCCTGGGTGGCTCAGTCGGTTAAGCATCTGCCTTCAGTTCGGGTCATGATCCCGGGTCCTGGGATCCGGTCTCGTGTCAGACACCCTGCTCAGCAGGAAGCCTGCTTCTCCCTCTCTCTCTGCCACTCCCCCTGCTTGTGCTCCCTTGCTCTCTCTCTGTCAAATAAATAAAATCTTTAAAAAAACCAAAGATGAATAAAATCTTTAAAAAAGCAGCTTGTGTGCAGGACATACGCCTACAATACGCTGAGGTGCAGGGTAGTTAACACCTCAAGGAACACAAATTGAGTACTAAGAGCTAGAAGTCAATCTTTCTCCAACTCTCCCTAAATAGACTGGTGGGGGAGGCGGTTGCTTCACGTGCTCTCTGAGACGACATCTTTCCACGTGAAGCAACCAGCTTCTCAGCTGTGGCCAGCTGTGTAACACAGTGTTTGACGTGCTCTTTCTGTTTTTCTGCATTGTTTTCCTCCTCCTGCACTCTCGTTTCCCTGGGATTGCCCTTCTCAGTCAAGTATCACCACACAAACTTCTGCTTCAGGCTCTGGTTTCTAGAGCCAAGAAAGGAGAAGAAAGAACAGGAGAAATCCAATGGAGAATAAGGTGGAGGAATGAGAAGGATTCAGAAACGCTTGACTGTATGTGGCAAATATGAAGGGAAATTTAAAAATTAGCTCCAAGTTTGCGGACCTGAGGGCCCTGGGATGGAGGTGGGAAGAAGTATTCTTGACAGCAGTGAGGAGGTAGGGAAATAAGCGTCCAACCCTGGTGCTCCTTAATGTGTGGGAACTTAAGATGTCTGTATCACGAACAGGTGGTTCAAAAGTCTCTGTCTCCTGGGTCAGCGTCCTTCCCTGTACCCTCATATTACTGTTAGAGATGTGTACATTTGCAGTGGGGTTTGAACAAGCTGGGTTTGGCTCTTGATCGTTTTATGGCATAAAGCTGAATGAAAAGATGCAGTCAAGACAGACTTACGAAATCATCTTTTTTCCAGCCTATTAATCAACAACAAGTATGAGCTCCGATTGCAAGTGGGTTCTCTGAAGCTGAATACTAAAGAAACACTAGGCCTCGGACTTATCCTCTGAGGACATGAAATATGGTAGAAGGGGCAGGTCACATGAGAACGAAAGGGACCTGAAGATGTACCCAAGCAAGCAGATCTAGTCAGACTGAAGGATCCGGCGCCTGTCCACCCTCGAGTGGCTCGGATTTAACAGTGCTCAGAAGCACAACCTCTCTGCGTCCTCCGAACCTGCTCTTCCTTTTGAAGTCCCGACTTCAGTGAGGGGCATCCAGTTGCCTGTGCCTGAGACCTGATCATAATTCTTGACTCCTTCTTCTCCTTCTCCACCGTTACTTAAATGATGGGCCCCTCGCCATTTTAACCCTTGAATATTTCTCAAATCTACCTCTGGGGAGGCAGCCTGTATTGACGGGAGTCTGCGCTCACAGTCTTCCAGGTCAGAGACCCCCCTACTGAGCACTCACGCTCCTCTTCCAGGTGAGTAACATACACTGGTTTTCAAACCTAGCAGATAAAACCAGGAGATCGTCTGCACCCTTCCATCTACAGGAGATTGACATGGGCTCTTGAAGGTTGCTGTGCATGTCAAACCAAACGGCGGAGGGAAAAGGTGGTTGAGGAACCCAAGAGACCCTACCCGATGTCTACACAGCCACGTCTCCCTGCACGTTGTTAGGTTCTCCAAGAGTTGGAGCTTTGTGTGCTGGTCTCAGGAGAGTTAGCTGCCAGGGCTCTGGGAAGCAGAAAATTGGGTGGATGAGCTTGATTATTCAAATAAAGTAGTTTGACACCGAAATTACCTGGATAATTGCCTCGTTGTGGTCTATGGCAACCTGTGCCCTAGAACCACTGGAGCCACAGGAAATCTGAGAGTCATAATTGTCTGTGAGAAACTGAATGGGGTGTCTGAGGAGGTGTCTGGAGCATAGGAAATGAAAACAGACTGTTCAAAGTGGCAAATGAGTAACGTGTGCGTGGTGGTAGGCAAGAAATCAGCCCAGGTTGTGAGTGAGTCAGGGGGGCAAATTCTGGCTGGTCTCTGACAATTTTCTCACCGTATTATCTGACCTCGGGTTGATTCATTCCCAAGTAACTCTAAGTGGCATACACTTGCCCCAGCATTTCCAGCAATTACATTTCCATCATCCAGAAAGCAGCCCCTAGTTCTCCTCGCCCAGTTTTGGCTTCTTGTTTCTTCTCTGTTCACCAGGAGACTCAGACTGCACTGTTTTTATTTACACTTATTTATATGTTGCTTTGTAAGTGTTTTAAAGCTATTTTTCTATGTGTGCTGCGTGCCCTTACGTGGATTTATGATCTTTCAGATAGTCTCTACGGTAGCCATTTCCCCTTTCCCTTTCATTTGCATTTTATAACTCTGCTCATTTGATATTATCTCAAAAACCACCATGTAACTTCTTCAAACCTTTCTCCACACATTGCTTCTTTCCGCTGTCGACTCCAAGTATGAAAGCAATGTTATGTGCAAATAGGATAGAGAAATGTGCTGTTAGGTTTTTGTTTTATAGATAATCTGCTTAAAAACAACATCTCTCAGAAATCTTTGCATCTAAAAACCCGGGTTCCTCGTGCATTCTCTGTGTCACTGCCCCCAGCACAATCAGCAGAGCCCCTTCCTGTTCCCACAAAACATTACGGACTTGGCCTTACTCTGCTTGGAAAACCCTTTCCCCTTCTGTGCTTGGCAAGTGAGGAAGAACTCATGCTTCAAAACCCAGCTCAAATGGTTTAAAGCCTAGTTCCTGTCCCATCCCATCTGCTCCCGTGACACTTTTTACAAACCTCTGCTAAGATCCATGTCCTTTTTATAATGGTTGTCTGTTTTCACACTGGTCTTTACCAAAATGCATACCTCAAGACCACAGCCTGTTCACCTTTCTGACCACACCACCAAAACTGAGGCCTCCACACAGCCGATACTCATAAATGTTAGAGAACAAACGTTCAGTGGATAACTTCTTGCATAGAATGTTGACAGTTCTCCATTCTACATCCCCTTTCTTCCGAGGTGCCTGCCTGGATTAATTCTTCCAGCTTCATTCTTTATATGCCTCCTCTTCCTCAGGGATCAGGGTTCATCTGATCCTCGCCTGTCCTTGCCATTGTCCCAACTCCCCATTAATTGGCAGGGTCAGATGGGCCTAGGAGTGGTTTAAGGAAACCATGTGTTCTTTTATAAGATATTTATTCTAATATTTATCTCAGTATTTATCCCACATGTACTATGTGGCAGGGGCACTTATCTTCTACGTGCTGAGGATACGTCAGTTAACAAGAGAATCAAAATCCTTGCTTTCATGATGCTTTTATTTTAGGGATTTAGTCTATAGATTAGACTGAGAGAGAGATTGAGAATGGAAAACTGAACTTTTTGCCTGTTGTCTGATAAACTTAATCCCAGATCGATCGATCTATCTATCATCATCATCTGTCTCTCTCTGTATATCTTTGTTTTCCCACTTTAATTTGGTGATCGAGTTGTACTGCGTGTGGCTTTCTGTCATCACATTTCCCAGGAACAAACCCAGCACACATACCCATGCCACGCTAGACAGACACTGGCATCTACGTACATACACTGCACTTCAATAGTTACCCGTGTATTCACCCACTAATCATGCATTCACCCGAATATCTAACCTCCCAAGATACAAATGACACCCCCTTCCCCTCCACTAATACATCTCTTTTCAGATGCATTTTCTAATGTGTGTGCAGGGGGTGCCCCTGGAACGTCCCTGAAGACTTTGGCTTTCCCTCCACTTCACCTTCCTCCTTTTTCTGGCAAAGAATGGGGTGTGCAAACATGCTCCGTTTTGTCAGGGGCAGAATCTCTTTGAAAACTACTATCATGTGCTCACATCAGAACAACTTTCAAAATGAGCTGGCCAGGGACAAGGAGAAAGGGAACAAATACTTAAAGACCATCCTCAATAGGCCAGGCCTTTTATATATTTTATTTCATTGAAACTTTAAAACTACACAAATGGTAGATAGTACTCCTCTCCATTTTGTAAATGCAGAAACCAAGATTCAAAGATATTAATGGTGGTGTTGGGATTTGGACTCAGACCTGACTGACTCCTAGCTTCCGTTCTTTCTTTTCATGTGCTAGGACTGAACCGCCAGCAGGGAAGTCTGAGTTTTGGGTTCTGGGTTTCTTCACCAGTGCAAGGGTGTTGTTCTGAGCTTGTGGCAAGGGGTTATGGATATAGCCCACATTCATGAAACAAAGACTCCAACCGGTAACAAAAGGGGCCCGTGTGTATCGGCGGCTGATAAAACCCTGGCGCAGAGATCTAACGACAACATAGGACTTTGTGCGTGGTGCTTCACAATTTCTAAATGTTTCCCATCCCTAGGGCCCCTCTCATCTTCACACCAGCCTTCTGAAGGATGTAGTCCATACCCATTTCATATTTAAGAAAACTGAGGGGGAGCAAAAAAAAAAGGATGAATTTTTACTGAGGAAGTGATTTCTCTCTGTCTCACACACACACACACACACACACACACACACACACACACAGCCTACTGGGGCCTCTCGTGGGGCTATGCATTTTCTCACACATCATCTCTGTGAAATGTTAGTATTTTACCCATTTTACAGGCGAGGAAATATTTGAATCAGATGATGGAATGTTGAACTGAGCACTATTTTCTAACAAGCTCAGCTAATCGGCCTCTCAGTCACCCTGAGGGGTGAGTATACTAAAGACTGCCCTCAAGGCTATCAAAGGGGGGGTTGTTTCACTCAGGGAATGTTTCCTCTAACTCAATGCCTGCTTCTGCAGCTTCATTTTATTTCCTTGTGGTTTTTATTTCCTCAGAAAGAATGAAGAATAGGTGCTGGAGGTCCCGTGAGTAATAATTCTTCAGAGCTCTGAAGCCCGTCGAGCTGTTGAAGACAGTTATCCCGCAGCCCCCATCATTTCACATTAGAGTGGACCTAACTCCAAGTGTTGCTCAGTAGAGGGTAAGAGCCATAACGTAGGTGAGTCTACTCTTTCTCATTCTCGGAATCCGGAAGACATATTAGCCTTGCAAAATCTACTGGCCTGCCCGCCAGTGGTGAGTGTGGACTTGAAGAGACAGTCAGGGAGGACAGAAGGCTTGTGGCCTGGTTTTCTCCATCCTTTACAACTTCCCCTCCTGTCTCTCACCTCCTAGCCTGATTCCCTGGACTTATGACCCTTTTCTTGCTTCTCTCCACAGATCTAAGTTCACTGCTATTTCACTGCCTTCTCCTGCAGCTCCTTGCAAAATGCACATGGCATAGACACTCACATGGAATCTTGGGCATAAGCCTTCATTTTGATCCTTTACTCCCTGACTTGGCTTCTCTTGATTTAGTTTCTCCATAGCTTTCTAACACTTACCTCTGGAACTCAGTAAAGTGCCTCCTGGTCTGTCCTTGTCTCCCTTTATTGTGGTCCCTGTGTCATGCGTGCCATCCCATCTCCACCATGGGACCAGACTCTATCTGTGGGAAGGGACTGTATCTTTTCCTGCCCCCGGATTTCCCTCTACTTCCTGAACACGAGGTGGTCATCTCAGAAGTGAGTGGCCTACACATCATCTGATGATTGTCCAAGTCAGCAAATTATTTCTTAAATTCCTATTGAAGTTCTTGCTCTAATTTTGGATATAAATCCAGCATTTCTCAAGAACAATTTTTTTTTTTTTTTTGCTTATGACATTAGCTCAGAGTGATAGGGGAAGTGTGAGAGAGAAAAAATACGATTCTAGGGATGAACACAATTTCTTGGACCAATTAACTGAGGCAGTTCACATGTTTATTATGTTTAAACTATGGGGTGATTAATTTAGGGAGTTTTATAGACAGTTTAATACTCTACCAGCATAAGGAATAAGCCAGTTTGTATAAAAGAGAGAGAAAGGACACTGAGATATATCTGCATCTGGTGATGAATATGACAAATGAAAGATGGGGACATTAGAAAAATTCCCATAAGTTATATAGTTCAGAAAATGAGCACAAATAGTCAACTCATAAATATTGGCATGTAAATTATTTTCAGAAAATTTAAAATCCTGATCTGACTGTTCCTTGCCAGTCAGCATGCATCCTGGCCACCCTACCCCAGTCATTTCCAAAATGGCATTGCAAACCCATTCCAATGATGCTTACGTAAATCATAATGGCTCAGGTAAACTCCTTGGGCAAAGCCGAATTTAAAAATTAGTCTGATAATTTCTAATATTTCATTTTCCACTTCATTTTCTTAGCACAGTTAATCAAGTGTTGCTTGAGATTAAACCAAGACTATTTATTGAGTGCCTGGGAGAGGCATGGCAGGAGTGGCCAAATGAAGTCAGTTCAAGGCCACAAAAGAACTAGCTTGTGTTACTTGAAGTGGATGTGGCTCTAGGACCAGCCCCACACCTTCTCTGTCTACTGCCCGAAACGCCCATTCTCTCCCACACCTTTTTCTCTGACATGTTGCTGGTTCAGTCTTTTTGACCTTGCCTTGCCTGTTCCCGGCTTTTCCCACCTCTGCGTTTTCAGGACTGCTACGTATACAAACTCACACAGAAAAACTCCCTTCTTGTTCCTCTCTTCTGGTCACTAGATGCATACTCATAATGTTAAAAGTGCCTCTGGTATTGTCAATTCTGTCACGCAGTTGATGATTTGAGTGGGGGGAAAAGTGCTTTCTTGAAGGGGCCACTTGATTCAAGTAGCCCTACATAGATCTACCATCACTTTGCTCTCTGTGTGCCTTTGCCCCTATTATTTCGTCTCTCTGTAATCTTTCATTTATTCAACAAATATCTATTAGGTGCTTACTATACACCAAGAATTATACTGTACTTCTTGTTTAATGGTGACACAATATTGCTGTTTCTCCTAATTATCAGATATTTTAAAAAGCCTAATAAGAGAGCTATATTAGGAAAACATCTGTAAGAAGTTGATTTATTTTTCTTATCCCTGGAGGTTTTACTATTTGGGGTGAAGGCAGTGGTGATGGGGCCAATATCGCTGGGTAGAGACTTCTTCCTCACCTTAGCTCCTGTGCTGCATAGTGGCTAGGGGGGTTGCCTGTCTCATAAACCCCTCTCGCCATACCTTCTCAGCCCTATTTTCTTGCCCCAGGCCCCCTCCCCCAACCAAGAGGAGGCTGTCACTGTAATTAAGCAGTCTGTAATCAACAAAGTCCCATTAAGAAATAATGAGGCCAGTAATGCAGTGGGTACTATTGATGGGGGATTAGTGAAACTCATGTGGTTTCCTCTAACTCCCCCACTTTCTGAGGAAGTGGGGGTGGAGAAACTGCTGACTCAGCACTCTTAGCATTAATGTCTGTGTTCCCCCTACACCCCAAATTAACTTCCCTGCTGAAGGTGGGGGTGTTGGATGGGACACAGTTCCCTACTGTGTATGGAAGCCTCTTGCTGGTAGGGTCACATCACAGAGATACCTGTATTCTCCATGCTTGCACATCATAAGTGCCTAATAAATGTTCCATGAATGCTGGGAGAGGGTGGGCTGAAAGCTCAGGACCCAAGTGTCCTGCCACCGTGCTCAAAACTTTCTCAAATAGATTGTGACTCCATCAGCATCTGGGTAAATATCATTGACTGAAGGGGTTCTTGGCACTGAGGACCATGGGCTCTTTTCATACTCTTCCCATATTGAATCCTGCCTTTATTGAAATTACCTGTATATGAGTGCTTACATTCTTAGAGGACAATGACTATTTTACATAGTTTTATATTCCACAGAGTGTATATTGAGTGCTCCTTAGCCCCAGTAAAGCTCTCGTGCTTATCTTGCAGCAGCAAGGATTGGGGCTAGACATAAGAAAAAACTGCCATGCCAGAAAGTCAATGGACAGATTCCCAGAATATCCCTTTCTGTTAATTTTCCCGAGTCCAGTGGAGCAATGAAAGCTACATTGAGGAATAATCAGTCTAGGGGTTCATGAACTGCTTTATGTGATCTTCTCTGTCAAGGGACCTTGCTCTATGTTAAGACGTTGTCACCTACTTTACTAAAGTGAGTACCATGGAGTCTAAAGAGGCTTCTATGTCAAAGCGGGAGAATGATTTCGCAAAGTGCCTTTCAGCCCAAAGCTCCTGGAAGCTCATGCAACCTCAGCATCTCTTGAGTTTTTAGTTTTTTGGTTTTGTTTTCGTTTTTCCCGCAGCTCAGGGATTAGAGCTGGATGGGCTAATGGGGCAACTAGAAGAAAGAAGTTCACACAAATCATTTCTCTACTTTGACAATACTGCCTCTAAGTTGTGCAGCCTCTTCTCAAGCAAAGAAAAGTTTGCAACTTCTTTTAAGATAGAAAGCTTTTCTGAAGAAGGAGGCATTGTGGTGGTTAAAGGCACAACTTTCAAGTCACATAGGTCTTTCAATCCGGGAGATTTCCAACTCATTCTCCTATGTACCAGGGCAAGTTACTTCGTCTTATCTCTGAAATGGTGGTAAGAATACCTGTTTGTGAGTGTTTAATAGAAAAGAAGGATGGAAAGTACTTCTGAGCACTGTGCCTGGCTGATGGTGAATTCTCAAAAATGGTAGTTAGGTAGAAAAAAGCCAAGTTCGCTTCAGTCCGTCCTTTTCTAGTATGTGATTTTGCCTAGATTTATATGAACTTTGTGATTGTTCTCATGTGTCCTTGTGTTTTGTTCCCCCACTTAGACCATAAGCCCCTCCGGGAGTTGGGACGCTTTGATATAATTCTTTGATATTATTTGAATTCCACAGAAGGTTTTAGGGGAGGGCCCCTGCCCAGCTACCAAATAATTACTGTGGGCCCACCTGCCCGTTCAAGCTCATGAAACCTATTATTTGATCTAATTTGATTATTTGATTTAATACAGAAGAGCTTGTTCTGTATTAAGATCTAATTCATTCATTTTCCCTAATTGCATCCAGTGAAGTCCAAAAACCTGATACGTGGTTTGAAGAAAACAGAAGATAGGAAAGTAGATGTGCACTGCGGGTGGTAAAGAAGAGGAGAAAACCTGTGCAGTAAATAGGGCTGGATGAGAAAACCGGGCCCGTTAGACTTGGCTGAGCCCATACACTGCATAGAACCTTACTGGGCTGCAGTCATGAGCTTTGCTGGTCTGAAAGCATGAACTCCTGGCCTGAAACCACAGCGGCAGCGTAACCCTGGTGCTCTCACCCCCTTCCCTTCCCCAAACTAGACTTCCCTTTTCCCTTGTTTCCTTTGGTGATGAGTTCCCTTTTCTCCTTGTCTGTTCATTTTTGCCATATCTGTGTATGTTCTCCATTTTTGGAATCATTTGCAGCAAATGTTTTGCCTTGGCCCAGCTTGTTCCTATCACCCTACATCCTTGAGCTTGGCCGTCTCCTTACTCTAGCATGTTGTGAGGCCAGAATGGAACAAAGGCCTCCTGATATCTATTCCTCCTAGAGAAACCCTTCTTGCTAGATCAGACCCCTGATCCCGCACCACACCAGAAATCGCCTGTCTTGGCTCTCAGTGTCATAGGTTGCTACTGGGAGTGTGGACAATTGAGACAACAGAGAGCCATTTCTAAAAGAGTGAAAGGCCTTGGAGACCTTTGGCTTAAAGGATGTGGAACTTAATCCCTGAGAATTTAGGAGGTGTAGACACCTCTGGCAGCCTTCATCCTGCCTATCCCATGACATCAGCATTTGTATATTTGAGACATGTAATAAAGAATATTTAGTGACACTGCTTACCGTCATCTGGCAACATACTGACCGGTTCCATGACATGTCCCACAAGGGGGTAGGTTGATTTGGACAGTAGAAGGCCTTTGCTGTTCAGGATATGGGAATGGGGGAAATGGAGCCAGAATATATTTTTTAGGACAGTGAAAGAAGTGGCAGAAGCACCCAAAGTACAGTTGACCTACTTAAAAATTGGTCATAAGTCCCCCACAAACTGAGACTTGTAATATAGGTGATGAGTTTTAAAGCCAAAAATCTCATGGCTGTAACAACATTTTTCTAGATATGTCTCCTGAAGCAAGGGAAACAAAAGCAAAAATAAACTACTGGGGGTCACCTAGCTGGTTCAGTTGGTACAATATGCATCTCTTGATCTTGGAGTGTGAGTTTGAGCCCCATGTTGAGCATAGAGATTACTTAAAAATAAAAAAAAATGTTAAAAATAAACTATTGGGACTATACATATATATATATATTTATAACAATATATTTTAACTATATATATATATAAAGATTTTATTTATTTGACAGAGAGAGCGATAGCCAGCGAGAGAGGGAACACAGTAGGGGGACTGGGAGAGGAAGAAGCAGGCTCCCAGCGGAGAAGCCTGATGTGGGGCTCGATCCCAGGACCCTGGGATAAGGCCCTGAGCCATAGGCAGATGCTTAACAACTAAGCCACTCAGGCACCCCAAGGGACTACATCAAAATAAAAAGCTTCTGCACAGCAAAGGAAACAACAAAACTAAAAGGCAACCTACTGAATGGGAAAAGATATTTGCAAATGACATATCCAGTAAAGGGTTAGTATCCAAAATATATAAAGAACTCCCACAACTCAATACCAAAAAGCAAATAATCCAATTAAAAAATGGGCAGAAGACATGAACAGACATTTCTCCAAAGAAGACATATGATGGCCAACAGACACATGAAAAGATGCTCAACCTCACTCATCATCAGGGAAAAGCAAATCAAAACCACAATGAGATACCACCTCACACCTGTCAGAATGGTTAAAATAAAAACTCAAGAAACAACAAGTGTTGGTGAGGATGTGGAGAAAAAGGAACTTTCATGCACTTTTCGTGGGAACACAAACTGGTGCAGCCACTGTGGAAAACAGTATGGAAGCACCTCAAAAAGTTAAAAATGGAACTACTCTACGATCCAGTAATCGCACTACTGAGTATTTACCCAAAGAATATAAAAGCACTAATTCAAACAGATGTATGCACCCCTATGTTTATTGCAGCACTACTTACAACAGCCAAATTTTGGAAGCAGCCCAAGCATCCATCAGTAGATGAATGGATAAAGAAGGTGCAATATGTATATACAACGGAATATTACTCAGCCCCGAAAAATAATGAAATCTTGCCATTTGCAATGCATGGATGGAGCTAGAAAGTATAATGCTAAGTGAAATAAGTTAGTCCGAGAAAGAAAAATTCACTCATGTGGAATTTAAGAAACAAAACAAGTGAACAAAGAAAAAAAAAGAAACAAACCAAGAAACAGACTCTTAACAAATAGATGGTCAACAGAGGGAAGGTGGGTGAGGAGATGGGTGAAATAGGTAGGTGATGGGAATTAAGATCACACTTATCTGCATGAGCACTGAGTAATGCATACAATTGTTGAATCACTATATTATATACCTGAAACTAATGCAACACCATATGTTAACTATTCTGGAATTAAAGTAAAATTTAAGTTTAAAAAAAGCCAAAAGGCTCCTGCTTTCAAATAGGGATATTCCTAAACCTAGAAAACAAAGAATCCATGACACCTGTTGTGCTAGGAAGTTCTTCTGAAATCTAACCTTAATCCTTCCAGTACTTTTTCATTGCCTGTATTAATGTGTTGCTTTGTAATTGTTCTTGGGTTGCTTTTATTGTGTGTGTTTTGCCTTCACAGGTAAACCCCTGGGCAGGGCCTGACTCTCCGAGGAATTTTTTAATCTCTCCCCAGAGGTGCCCATGTCAAGGCCGCGCTAGAGCAGAAGCTCAAGAGCAGTGATTAACCAACCCCTGTTGAAAGCCCAGAAAATAAAACAATCAACATCCCACATCTGAGGACTTTGCTCCAGACTAAGACATGATCCAACCATTTCTTTTTCATAAGACAAGTGTTGACTGAAGGGGTCAGTGTGTGATTTCAAGGCAAAGGGGTAGATGGAGCTGTAGAACTCAGGCACTGCTTTGCCTTGCGTCTGAGGCTGTGAAAGCCATATTCTTTGAGATGGCCGAGCCAGCAGGAGAGAAAGAGCTTTAAGATTCAGTGGAGAGAGGCTTACTGGAGCCTTCTGCAGAGCAAGTCAACTGCCCTGGTTTTAGTCTCTTCCCATTCCTTGCCATTCCCACCTGTAATTCTGTCTTGGCAAGAACCCCACAGTGAATGTTCTCAAAGTACTTTGTAGACCTTAATTAGTTCCGTGGGAAGTAAGGCAAAACTCAGCCTTCATTCTGCCCACAGAGATGATGGCGGTGGGGGTGGAGGGAAAGTAAGGAGAAGCTGGACAAGGGGAGCAGCTGAGCAATTACTGAAGGCTACGTGGTGCAGGAGGAGCTGGGGCTAAAACCCTTGAGTCCTGAGTCCCGGGAAATATTTCTTAGCCTTCCAGATTCCTCAATAGGTAGTGGGTTCATCCTAGTAACCTACTTTGTTAGGGTGCTGTTGATGAATCTATCCTAGGTGATAGGTTTGGAAGATTGTTAAAGAAAGCATATCATTAAGTCCCTACTCACCCCCTCCTCGACAAATAGCCCTGGAGGGAAGTGGGTGTTAGCCAGAACTGGAGGGCCTCCATTTCAATGGGGCGGACTGAGATTCAGCAACAGGAGGAATTTTCCAAGAGCTAGGGAAATCAAGGGCATATGTTGGGGGTGAGGGGTGGGGGGTGGGGAAGGCCTAGGGTAGGTGACACATGGTCAGATAGCCCAGAAAAGATCATGAAGAAGTGACTGGAGTCCACTGAAATCATTATTGATGGTTGCTTTCCTAAAATCCAGGACAGTTTTGGTAGTAGTTTCCTTTCCTTCCTTTCGAAAAACAGAAAACCTCTCCGAGCCTTCACAAGAGAATTGGGTGTTTTGCAAACTGTGGACAACGTTTGGGCCTGAGATGGCTCTGTCTTTCTCTAGAATTCATCAAATGTTTGAGCTCTGAAGTCAGAGACCTAGGTTTGAATCCTTCTTTGCCACTTCCATCTATTTGACCTTGAGTAAGTACTTCTCTAAACCTTGATTTCCTCATCTGTAAGGTGGGTGCAGTAAGAGGAATTAACTCGGAGGTTTGTTGTGAGGGTGAAATGTAGCAGTTCAGGTACAGCCCCAGCGTAGGGCCGGCATGTACCACACGCTTGACTCATTTTAGCTGCTACCATCACCTCCCTCTCTTTTCTCTGTGGGTTATCCACTTCGGAGTTTATCCACGGTCATTTCTTTGGTCAAGTCCCAATCTTCTCCCTGGTCTCTTGGCCATCTTCTCCCGCCCTCAATCAGTGAGAGATCAGGGAACACTGATACCGAATTCTTTTTCATGTCATTAGGACAGAGCGGAATGAGGAAGGTCAACCTGCCACTGTAAAAAATATTACGTAGATTAATACAGCTCTGCACCCTCGGTATGTTCTCATAAAGGCTGTTAAGTAGCTGTTTTTATGTTGGCTAATTTTTAGATGACTTTCTTTACGATTCTGAAGTAATATTCTCCTAGAAACAAGAATCACTGTTAAGGGAAGAGGAACTAATATTTGAATGTGAGACGCTTTCCGTATCCACGTCTAATTGAATCCTCCCAGTCACCCAATAAAGAGGTCATTATTATTCCCATTTTATGGATTAAACAACTGAACCTCAGAATGGTTAAGTAATTCATTCAAAGTCACTCTTGTAGAGTTGGGGGAACCTAAATGTGAATGTGGTTCTGCCTCCGAAACCTGCCCATTTCCTACTCATGCTCAAAATCTACATAATACACATACTCCAAGTAGTCCACTTTTGTCAATGGTTAGTCTACGTGCATTTAAATTTCTCACACAAATTCCACAAGAACTTGATTTATCAGTTCACATGATCATGAGTATTAATTTATTTTAAAAATATTTTTCCTTATGATTTAAAACAATACATATCTTCTTTAAGAAATTATCCATATTTCCTTCCATTAGTAAGGTTTGTCAAAGCTGACTGTTGCCGAATAATAAAGAGAATGTACTATATGAGCCCATTTATATAAAATTCTAGAACATACAAACTATTCCATAGTGACAGGAGTCAGATCAGTGGTTGCCTGGGCAGGACTAAGGGCTAGAGGGGAAGATGGCAAAGAGACAGGAAGAAGAAACTTCTGGATATGATGGGTATGTTTTATTACCTTGACTGTGAGGCTGGTTTTTCAAACATATACTTATGTCAAAATTTACTAAATTTTTAAAAAGTTATATGTTAATAATCTACAGAGAAGTAATGCTGAATTAAAAGTAAAAGCAGTATCAATTTCACTAGATCTTGTTGTATGTAAAACATACTGCTTTCTTTTTTAAGATTTATTTATTTATTTGAGAGAGAGAGCACGAGTGGGAGTGACAGAGGGAGAGGGAGAGAATCTCAAGCAGACTCTGCACTGAGTAAGGAGCCCAGTGTGGGGCTCGATCTCACACTGAGATCGCCACCTGAGCTGAAACCAAGAGTCAGACACTTAACCAGCTGTCTTACTGGTCCTTAATCTCTCGTGTCTAGTGCAGTGCCTGGGACAGACATTCTCCATAAATGGTGAACGGAAGTAGGTGTTTCTGTGGAATTACCGCTAATCCCATAGAATTCAAATGTTTAAGCAGCTTGCTAAATACTCATCCGATTGCCTGAATTGAAAGAGCCGTGTCAAGATGCTTTTGCAAATGTCTCGGTTCTCACTGGTTCCAATTTTGCACTTAACCATAAACCCCGGGAAGAAATGACACTGATCTGCTAACTGAAGTTGTTCTGGTGTCAACCGACTTTATGATTGTCTGTATCTACTTTGAAGAATAAGGTTCTAAGAGAACTGAGGACTGATAAGCAGAACATCTATGAGAACAGGAAGCGTTTAAGCTGCAGGTTGTAAGGGCAGGCTTACAATTGCAATCTCGTTAATATATACAGATGGGGATATATGTATGATAGTGTTTTCTCACACCCCATACCGACCATGCGCCCTCAACATACGAGCTCCCATCTTACTCCCCTTTTATCATTAAAACCATCTAATGCTAACTCCTACAACTTCCCTCCCCTTGGCCTCTCAACTTTATTATAACCACATGGCCTTGCCTCTAAGTCTCATGTTAATTAGAGGAGTAAATGGCCTTACTACCTTCAGAACAACCTCTCCACTTCTGTTCCCACTCCATCTTCTTCCTTTTTATCCATTCTTGACCCATATTCTCCTTTTTCTCACTCAAAATAACCTTCCTTTGAATCTCTTTCCCCTGAAGCTTCTTCAATTCCCTCTCGAGCTTCACTCCGTCATCTTTCTAAAGCCTTCTTCTGTATTCCCCATCTCAGTTTATGGAGTCACCGTCCACAGTCTCTCAAGCTAAAACCTTTGCCATTATCCTCATTTATGTCAGGTTGATCATCCAGACTTGTGACCAACTGAATTGCATTTCAGAACCGTCTCTTGAAGACATTTCTCCTCTCTGCCCTGTTTTGGTTCAAACTCTGATACCAATACCCTAAGCTATTGCAACAGCCACCATTCACCTCTTTCTACCAGGTGCCTTCCATTCTCCAACCCACCTTCCACACCACTACCACCACCAGAATCATCTTTGTAGAATATGAATCTGATTGGGTGTCTTGTCTCCTCAAACTTTGGCTCTGTATCTCTGTGAGATAGAGGTAAGCACTTGGGTGTGGCTGTAATCGTCCATCAATCTAGGTCCCCAGGGGCTCTCTCGAGGCTACTGACACATTGAACTTCCTATGGTCCCAGGCTCTGTGAGGTCACATGCTTATTTCATATGGAAAATTCCTACCTGTCGTCCAATATCGTCTAACTAGCACCACTTCCAAGAACACTACACTGATACATTCCCCTCCGGAGAGATGGGCTCTCCCCTACGTACCCATAGCAATTTGTTTATATTGCCATTTTAACATCTATTGTATTGTTTTAAAGTTTTTGAAAAATCTCTTTCTCGGGACGCCTGAGTGGCTCAGTTGGTTAAGCGTCTGCCTTCAGCTCGGGTCATGATCTAGTCCCGCATCGGGCTCCTTGTTCAGCAGGGAGTCTGCTCCTGCCTCTGCCTCTCTGCCTGCCGCTCCCCCTGCTTGTGCTCTCTCTCTCTGACAAATAAAATCTTAAAAAAAAAAAGAAAAATCTCTCTTTCTCTACTACCCCTCTATGAACTAAGCTCGTTTTGTCTTTGTATCTGCCCAGAGCAATAATTGACATGTTACTAGAGGTCAATATGCGTTTTGTTGAGTGACTGACCCAGTCAGTAGCAGTTTTCTACCAGGCAGTCCCGGGCGGTTGATGTGAAGTTAACAGCACTACTTTTTCCAACGTGCAAGAGCAAGTGCATGAAGAGAATTTGCTACAGTTGCAGGACAATATACCCCAAGGACAAATGCAAATGACATTGGCTCTTTTAATATTATTTGGACTAACCGATCTTTTAGATTAACCACTATTCTGGATGAACTCTGCCTCCTCCTCCTTCCTGTAAGGAAGGATCATGTCCTGATCTAGTTGAGTATAGAAATTCTCTTAGCTTATCCACACAATCATACTTCTTGTGCAGGATAAGTAGGTGGAAGTTAGTTATAAATACTGCCTTGTTCTGGGATAGCAGATTTGGGTGCTCGCTCCTGGCCTATTGTCAGTCATACTTAACAGATTTCGGCATGGATTTACTAAAGTTTTTCCTGGCTAAAAGATTTATTTTAAATGTCTGCTGTTTTTACCTTCTGACTCCAAAATCCCTTTTTTTCTTTCTGTTTTGTTTACTCCTGTATCTCAAGCGCTTGGAACAGTGACGACACATAATAGGTATTTGATAAAAGTTTTTTGAATGGGTGAATACATTTTTTTATTATTTTCAGCTATTTCATATATTTGAATATATGAATATATATATTTCATGTATATGAAAGAATATGTATGACATAAATATAAATATCAAATAAGTAAAACAGAGAACTATGTGCCTCCCACCTAGCTAAGAAATAGACTGTTATTAATATTAGTGAAGCCTCCTTCGTGTATCTGTCTGATTGCATCCCCTTTCTCTCCTTCTGGAGAAAACCTCTATTCCAAATTTTGTGTTTATCATGCCTTGCGTTTCATTATGTTTTACTACATACAGACCCTTTGACAATAAATTACTTAAATTTTAATATGCCTGAACTTCTGTACAAATTCTGTCATGATGTATGAATTCTTTGGTGACTTGTTTTTTCTCTTAACGTCATGAGTCATCCCCATTGCAGCACATAACTTTAGTTCATCTTAACGGCTATATTATGTATTTTTAAAAGATTTTATTCATTTATTTGTCAGAGAGAGAGAGAGCAAACACAAGCAGGGGGAGCAGCAGGCAGAGGGAGAGGCCGGCTCCCAGCTGAGCAAGGAGCCTGATGGGAGACTCGATCTGCAGACCCTGGGAGCCTGACCTGAGCCAAAGGCAGAGCTCAACCAACCAAACCACCCAGGAGTCCCTTAACTGCTGTATTATAGTTAAAAAAGGGAATATGCCACAATTTATTTAGCCATTCTCCTGTTAATAGTCAAGTTGTTTTCAGATCTTTTGCTTTTACAAACAATACTGTTGTGTATGTCTTCAAGAAATCTTTCTGGGGGTGCCTGGGTGGCTCAGTTAAGCGTCTGCCTTCTGCTCAGGTCATGATCCCTGGGTCCTGGTGATGAGGTTGTGGAATATCGGTGAGGTTCAGTGGGGTGGAGTCCGGAGCCGACGACCAAGAAAGAATTCTTGAGGTGTCTTTGGTGCAAAACTGGTGGTTTTGTAAAGCACGGGGACAGGACCCGTGGCAGAAAGAGCTGCTGCACTGGGGTTGTGAGAGGTGGCTGTTATAAACCATGGGGTTGGGGGAGGTAAGGAAAAAGGGAGGTTGAGGAAATACTTTCATATGTTAAAGAAGACTCACAGGACACCGGAGGCCTTGCCATTGTCAAGTTAAGGTTGTTTTTCCCTCTAGCAAGGCGTTAACATTAAGATGGTTGGGAACTTCCTGGAGGCTGCAGATTATAAGGACATTTAATTGTATCTACATTCCCTTCCGGAAGATAGGTTATTGGTAGAAAAGCTTCGTTCTTGTAAACTGCTAAGACATTTGTAAACTGAGGGAGACTTAAGTCTTGCAGGATTGTGGTATCTATAGGTTAACTATTTCTTTGTCCTTTAGGGCAGCCGGGAGTGCCTGAGGAACGTCACAGACCTCCCATGGTGGGGGGGGTGCGGGGTGTCAGTTTCTGCTTTGTCCTCAGCTTGCCTTCTGTTCCCTCATCACTGGGATCAAGCCCTGCATCGGGCTCTTTGCTCAGTGGGGAGCCTGCTTCTCCCTCTCCCTCTGCCTGCTGCTCTCCCTGCTTGTGCTCTCTCTCTCTTTGTGTCAAATAAATAAAAATCTTTCAAAAAAATCTTGCTGGCTGGGGAGAGGCTGCCCCTCCTAAGGCTAGCCAATTCTTCGAGACAGCAAAGGGCCCAGCTAGGAGCTTGGCTTTGATATGCAAACTAACCAATCCAGATCCAGACCTCCTCCAGCCAACGCACACAGGAAGCTGTTACATCCCTTGCCTTAATCTTCCCAAGGCCAGCTACCAGGACTAAAGACCACTTATATAGCTCAAAACCTACTAAAATTATTCGAACTAGCCAATCCTAAATTGTTCACCATGCCCTGCCTTGCCTTTTGCCTGAAAACCTCAATAAAGGCCATGGCTTAAAGTTTACCCTCACTCCTATCTTCTGCGTCCTGACCACCTTGATGCTTTTCCTATGGCCTGCATGGCATGCCATGCCTCCTGTTTCTAGGACTTGTGAGCACAAGAAACTTTGTTTTGCTGAGCTTCTCCTCTGTCTCTTCTTGTGGCCACAGCTGACTGACAATGTCATAAGCAAAATACAGAACAGTAACCCTAACCAAAGAGGCAAAGACTTGTACACTGAAAACTACCAAACAGTGCTAAAAGGAATTAAAGACACAAATAAATAGAAAGACATCCCATGTTCATGGGTTAGAATAATTAATATTGTTAAAATGTCCATGCTACCCCAAACGATCTATTGATTCAGTGCATTCCTCATCAAAATCCAATGGCATTTTTGCAGAAATAGGAAAAATCCATTCTAAAATTCATATGCAATCTCAAAACACCCCCAAAGAGCTAAACAATCTTCACAAAGAAAAACAAAACTGGAAGCCTCACACTTCCTGATTTCAAAACGTATTACAAAGTTACAGTAATCACGACAGTGTGGTACTAGCATAAAGCCCGACATAGAGACCAATGGAACAGAATAGAGAACCCGGTAATAATCCCTCATATATATGGTCTAATGATCTTTGACAAAGGTGCCAAGTCTACACAACGGGGAAAGGATGGTCTCTTCAACAAATGGCGTTGGGAAGATTGGTTCTCCACGTGCAAAGAAATAAAGTTGGACCCTTACCTTACACCATACCCAAAAATTAAGTCAAAATGAATTAAAGACCTAAATGTAAGACCTGAAACTAAAAAACTCTCAGGAAACCTAAAGGAAAAGATCTATGTGTTGGATTTGGCAACGATTTCTTGGATATGACACCAAAAGCACAGGTAACAGAAACAAAAATAAACAAATGTGACCACATCTAACTTAAAAGTTTCTGCACAGCAAGGGAAACAATAAACAGTTGAAAAGACAACCTACAGAATGGGAGAAAATATTTGCAAACCATGTATCTGGTAAGAGGTTTGAATCTAGAGTACACGAAGAAACTGCAACCCAGCAATAAAAAGATCCAATTAGAGGGGCACCTACGTGGTTCAGTCAGTTAAGTATCCAACTCTTGGTTTCAGCTCGGGTCATGATCTCAGGGTTGTGAGATGGAGCCCCGCATTGGCGTCTGGGCTGGGTGTGGAGCCTGCTTAAGATTCTCTCTCTCCCTTTACCCCTCCCCATCCCTCTTTTTCTCTAAAAAAAAAAAAAGAGAGATCCAATTAGAAAATGGGCAAAGGATTTTAATAGTTAATTGCTCAAAGAAGATATACAGGGGCGCCTGGGTGGCACAGCGGTTAAGCGTCTGCCTTCGGCTCAGGGCGTGATCCCGGTGTTATGGGATCGAGCCCCACATCAGGCTCTTCTGCTATGAGCCTGCTTCTTCCTCTCCCACTCCCCCTGCTTGTGTTCCCTCTCTCGCAGGCTGTCTCTATCTCTGTCGAATAAATAAATAAAATCTTTAAAAAAAAAAAACAAAAACAAAGAAGATATACAAATGGCCAACAAGCATATGGAAAGATGCTAAACATTATAATCATTAGGGAAATGCAAATCAAAGCCACAATTAGCTATCACCTCATAGCTGTTAGGATGGCAAAAAAAAAAAAAAAAAAAAACAGAAAATAACAAATGTTTAAAAAAAATAAAGGAAATGACAAATGTTGGTAAAGATATAAATAAGTTGGGACCTTTGTGCTGCTTTCTGGGGGAATGTAAAATGGGGCAGCCACTATGGAAAACAGTCTTGAGGTTCCTCAAAAAAATTAAAAATAAAACTATCATGTGACCAAGCAGCCTCATTTCTGGGTATTTATCCCGAAGAGTTAAAAAAAAGATCTCACAGGGATATTTGCACACCCATGTTCATTGCAGCATTATTCATAATTACCAAGAATTGGAAACAATCTATCCATCAACAGATGAATGGAGAAAGAAAAAGTACATAAGATATACAAATAATATACATACAATGGAATACTATTGCAATTCTTGTCATATGCTTTAACATGGATTAATCTTTTTTTTTTAACATGGATAAATCTTGGGGTGCCTGGGTGGCTCAGTCTGTGAAGTGTCTGCCTTTGGCTCAGGTCACGTTCCCAGGGTCCTGGGATCGAGCCTCACATAGGGCTGTCTGCTCAGCGGGGAGCCTGCTTCTCCTTCTCCCTCTGCAGCAGCCCCTGCTTGTGCTCTCTCTCTCTCACTTGCTCTCTCCCAAATAAATAAACAGAATCTTTTTTAAAAATGGATACATCTTGAAGACATTATGTTAAGTGAAGTAAGTCAGTCACAAAAAGACAAATACTGCATGATTTCACTTTTAGGAGATATCTAAAATAGTCAAACTCTTACAAACAGAAAATAGAAGGATGGTTGCTAGGGGCTTGGAGGAGGGGGAGGGGGGAGTGATTCAATAGGTACAGAGTTTCAGCTTTGCAAGATTAAAAATTTCTAGACATCTATTGCACAAGAGGGTACATACGGTTAACACTGCTGTACTGTACACGTAAGGTTAAGATGATAAATAATATGTTATATGTTTAAACTCCCTCTCCCCACACACAGAGGATGAACAGAATTTCTGGGTAATAGGGTATGTGTATCTTCAACTTTAGAATATAAAACTAAATTGTTTTCAAATTGGTTGTGCCAATTACACTATCACGAGCAGTGTGTAAGAATTTTGCTGCGCATCCTCACCAGCATTTGGTATTGTCATGCTTTTAAAAATTTGCCCCTGGTGGATTGTTTTAATTCACATTTTATTGATTACTAGAGACTTTGAGCGTCTTTTCAGATGTTTATTGGCTATTTGAATTTCCACTTAAGTCAGTGACCTATTCATGTCTTTTGCCCATTTTTCTATTGTTCTGTTTGTCTTTTCAATTGATTATTATCAGTTCTTTACATATTCTGTGTGCAAATCCTTTATAAGTCAATCAAGTAGCAAATATCCCCCAGTTTGTGGCTTGTCTTGTCACTTTTTAAATGAAGACCTTTAAAGAAAATAATCTTTTTATGTAGTCAATTTTTTTTTAAGATTTTATTTATTTATGTGACAGAGAGAAGAGGGAACACAGCAGGGGGAGTGGGAGAGGAAGAAGCAGGCTCCCAGCAGAGGAGCCCGATGTGGGACTCGATCCCTGAACGCTGGGATCACGCCTTGAGCCGAAGGCAGACGCTGAACGACTGCACTACCCAGGCGCCCCTATGTAGTCAAATTTATCCATTTCTTCCATTATGATTTACTCTATTTATATCTTGGTTCAAGAATTTCTTTTTACCCTGAGGTCACAAAGACATTCTATGTTTTCTCCTAAAAAAGTTAAAGTGCTGGTGGAATTGCATTTTGAAGAGGTGTGAGAACCTGGAATGGTAAATCAAGAAGGGCTTTCCCTTTTTCATAGGAGGCAGATGCCCAAAGTGCTCTATCTGCATGGACTTAGACCCAAAGCGGAAGCAGAGAGAGTTGTTCTAACCTCAAGAACAGTTTCCTGTCGATGAGGGTTTGCAAAGTCTCATTGGCTTATTGAAACGATGGCGTCTATTGCATTCTGTTCGGTAGCAGGGAGTGGTTGCTTGGGGGTTGCCGAACACTGGAGAGGTTATAATTCAACTGGAAGGGAAGAGGTGGAGAGGCAAGGGACAGACAAAATGATTATCAGTTCTTCGTGAACCTAAATAAATCACTACCAGGCTGCGAGGCACAAACTAAAAGTAAGTGTGTACAGCTCTATCTCTGCTTCCATAGTTACCCCTTATCTTTTACTTAGAATCTTCTATCTAGCAGAAATAAAACAATCTCAAGAGAATATGGCCAAAACCACAGTGGAAAAGACAAAAAAGTACAACATTGAGTTAGAAATACTCCACCGGAGGACGAACAGAAGTGTGGACCTTCTCTGGAGCCTTCTCTTACACACTTGGAGTGGAGGGAGGAGACCTCTGGAGCTGTTTGGGTCTCGGCAGAGGGTTTCTTTCAGTCTCATGACTGGGTCATCTGAAAAGTTCTTGTTCTACTTAACCCAGGCTGACTGCCCCCAACAAGGAGGACTTTTCAAAAGGAGCCAGTAGAGAAGGTTTGGGAAAGACAAGGAGACAGAAAGCCTGGTCCCTATAGGAAAGCAGAAGGAGTGGAGTGAGAAGAAAAGCTCTAGAGGAATAGACTGACAGAGTGGGGGTGAATGACATTCCTGGCTCCTCCGAAGGGACATCACCATCAATCTTTAGTTTTTCATCCTAAGCTAGTGAAGGGGAGCAAGAGAGGAAGGACAATGCAGTGTAAATTATTACACAGCCCTTGGCTTTCAGAGGACCGCCAGTAAAAGAGATTTATGGAGTGAAAACTTCAAGCACAGGGTTCCAGAAAATGCTCACACCACCTTCAGGCACACTTACCAACTGCATCTGTGCACTTGTGCACGCTCCCCTCTCCGCGTGCACACACAGACGTTCACCCCCACAGAAACAGCCCGTATGCCTTTGTGAGCAACGTAATTCCACTACACTTCAGAAACAGCCCTGTGCATTCTTCTGTTTCCACCAGGCTCCAGGGTAGGTCCAACCACCGATGGGAGTTTTGTTTCGGTTGGCATGGTATGAGAGGGCATCTATCAAAGAGATGACGAGTTGCAGAAGTTGCACTAAGGAATATGGGAAATTATTTTTCTTGAGGAAGGGCATGAGGAAAGCGGTGTTTTGTGCAAGTTATTCTGTTAACTCTGTATAAAAGGAAGTGAAGTTTTCACCACTAGAGACAGGGAGACATAGTCATGCCGTGGAACAAATACAAAAAGCGACTCTTGGAAATGTCAGATAAAAACAAGGACTGTAACTGCCGGGACCAGACACATTGATCCTGGAGTGATGTGTATCTGTCTTCTGTCCTCTTCTTTCTATTTCCAATTTCCTGGGAGGCGGGGTACAGCCAGGAGCTGGGGGAGAGGGATCTTTGCTCTCATGCCCTTGGGTGCTCTAATAAGAAAGACTACTGCCCTGTCTCAGGGGTTCACTCAGAGGCTTGTAGACAAGGACTTGTAAGCCAAATCCATGGCAAAGTCCTAGCTGGTGTGAGACAGCCTCTTAGGCAAACAGAGAGGCAAAGGGAAGGGAGGCTCGGGCTGTTGAGAGGGCAGCTCAGCTATCCTTCCATCCGTGGTGGCTCTTACACACCCTGCACTGAAGGTGACCACTCTTCCTTTCTTCTCTTGATTCAGTGTTAATGGCGGGGAATTACTTTGGGCATTTAACTTCTTCACTCCCTCATGCTTCAGTGGTAACAATATCTAGGATATGCATACATAAGACTTTAATATATGTTTAAAAGCAATTGCAGAATCATCATAGAGCCTTGTGAAATTATAATTTCAGCTGGATTTGTTTTTATGTGGCATTTATTGGGTTGACCCACATGTGATTGCTGACATATTTGAGCATTTTGACCTACAAAAATAATCACCTTGTAAATGTCACCTGAATAGTAAGAACCTACTGTGTGCTTAGTAAGAGTAGAGGGCAACGTGGTAGAACAGTTAAAAACCAGAGCCAAGCTGCCTTTTTTTTTCTTCCAGATCAGCTTCACCATCCGGTCTTACATAATTTTTCTGTGTTTCCCTTTCCTCATCCTTAGAACGGAGATAAAAATAGTACTTACTGGGGCACCTGGGTGGCTCAGTCGGTATGCGTCTGCTTTCGGCTCAGGTCATGATCCCCGGGGTCCCAGGATCGAGCCCCATGTCGGGCTCCCTGCTTGGCGGGGAGTCTGCTTCTCCCTCTCCCTCTGCCTGCAGCTCCCCTTGCTTGTGCTCTCTCTGTCAAATAAATAAATAAATAAAATCCTTAAAAATTCTTAAAAAATAGTACTTACCTCCTCGGCTCATTGTGAGAATTTAAATGAGCTGTCATATATAAAACCCTTAGAATACAGCCTAACTCAAAGCAAGCTCTATATAAATATTGACTATTATTACATGCTAGTCACTGTTTCTCATTTAATATAAAGTATTTCAGGCACACATACAAAAAGGTACAGATAATAAGAAAATTAACATTTATCTGTCCACCTTCCAGTTTAGAAATAAAACATCACAGATATAATGGAAAACCCATAGAAACCCTTCCCTATCACATTACTGTCCCTCTGTTCTCAGAGGTAACTTCGGTCTGAATTGGATGCTTATCACTACCATTGAAGTTTTTATACTTTTACTGCATATGTATATAACTTAAGCTATATACGGTGTTAATATGTTCCTTAATTTTTATAAGTGGTGTCATACCATACTTACCCTTCAACTTGCATTTGTTGTTCGGCATTCTGTTTTTGATATTTACATAGGTAGATTCATGAAACTCTAATTTATTCACTTTAACTACTGTAAAAGTATTCTAATGAAAAGAAGGTGCCATAGTTTATTTAAGCCATTTTCCTTTAGGGTAACATTGAAGTTGCTTCCAGATCTCTGCTATTACGAACTCATTATTTAATTTCGTCAGTCACTTCATATTGAGAAAACGGCGAATGTGTCTACGTGGCGTGGTCTAGGGAAGAGTGATAAGCAGTCACTTCAGATAAGTGGTCAAGGATTTTCTTCCGTGACGGCAAGCCACTGGAGGCTGTTGAGCAGGGCAGTGATGTGTGTTTTCATAGATTATTATGGCTACTATCATAATACCCAAGAGGTAAAAATGGCAGCAGGAGGACTGGCTAGGAGTTTATTGCTGTGGTTTAAACTAAAGGTGGTGGTGACTCAGATCAGGGTCGTAGCAGAGCAAAACCCCGGAAGTGGACAGATTCTGCGTATACTCATAAGTTAGACCTGATAAGATTTTCTAATGGATTCGATAAAGACCACATAAAAGAGAAGTTGAGGATAACTCTCAAGTTCTTTGCCTGAGTAAATGGATAATGATGACACTCTTTTCTTAAATGGGGGAAATTTTCAAAAGGGGGAGACTTGGGGGGAAATGAATACTGTCCTCTGTGTCGAACGTGTTAATTTTGAGATGCCTATTAGACGCCCAAGTGGAAAAAAAATTTTTTTTATTATTTTATTTATTTATTTGACAGAGAGAGAAACAGCCAGCGAGAGAGGGAACACAAGCAGGGGGAGTGGGAGAGGAAGAAGCAGGCTCCCAGCGGAGCAGGGAGCCCGATGTGGGGCTCGATCCCAGGACCCTGGGATCACACCCTGAGCTAAAGGCAGACGCTTAACGACTGAGCCACCCAGGCATCCCCCCCCAAGTGGAAATTTTGAATTGGAAGTTCAATATGCGAGTGTGGTGTTTAGGAGATAGGGATAAACTAAATATGTTAATTTAAAAGTCATAGCGTAATAATGTTTCTTGCCTTGAAATCACATGTATTTTCCTCGAAAGGTGTTGCACGTTTGCTTTCCACATTAGACTTTTAGTCCAGCTAGAATTAAATTTTTTTGCATAGTGAGAGAAAAGGATTTAACTTCCCCCCTTAAGGAGGTCCATTTCCCCACAGCATTTGGTATACAGTCCTGCCTTTTTTCCACTGGTCTGAAATGTCAGATATCAAATTTAAATAGCACAAGTCTGTTTCTGGATTCTCTCTTCTTTTAAATTGGTCAGTTCGACTCTGCCTATGCAAACACCACACCATCTTAATCATTATGTGATTTAATCAGGGCTTAGTGCAAGAACAGAAACAACTCTACATACTCCAAGCAGAAAGGAATTTACTACATCAAATTAAAGGACTTCAATGCTTACAAAATTGTTGGAAGGGCTGAAAGTACAGTCAGAAGGTGCCACTAAACTCATTACTTGGAGAACATACCACCGCGGTTGATCAACAGGCCAGGAAGCGGCTGCTCCCACCATCATAGCTGCCAACACCGCTTCTATGTGCCCCAAAGCTTCTGAGAAAAGGCTGTAGTTGCTATTTATAACTTCCTTAGTCAACTATCCGTTCCATTCCTTTTTTTTTTTTTTTTTTGTCCTCAGTCAGCATCTGGCTGGCTCTGGTTCCCGGTGGAGAGACCCACATCTTTATTCTTGAAGGAGCTAAGCTGCAATGGTCCTGCCTGCGTTGGGGTGCTCTAATCTTCCATTGGCCTCACCCCAGTCATGGAGGTACGGTGAGGCACCTCAGAGAATCCCCTGGGCTTTGAGCACACTCCTCCTTTCACCTCAGTTGGTCCAGGAACCCCTTTGCCTCAGTTCAGTGGCATGAAGAACACAAAATGACAAGGAAGCTGCAAACCTCTGCTGGGAATTTATACCTCTAAACCAGCAGACTCCAAGGTTAAAGGAATGGGAGGTAAGAAAAATGTTCAAGGAAGTCATTATGTCTTAACAGAGAAGTCAGCCTTGTATACACTCCTTGGTGCCTAGATCCATATATGTCGGCTCTGGGGAAAATATCTCCAGATACGGCTCACCCAATCAGTCTTGTAAGATAGCACCCTACTCGGAAGGTGTTGTCTCCCAGGTGGCTCTGTCATCGAGTCTTCATTAGGCCATTCCATCGGTCCGTAAAGTCGGCCACCTCTGGATGACGGGGTACGTGGTGAAGACTACTGAATCCCGCGAGCATGACCCCACTGCTTCACTTCTTTTGCTGTGAACTTCGGATGGGAAAAATATAGTGTGGTGGGATATCATGCCAGTGAATAAGGCATTTAGTAAGTTCATGGATAATGGTGCTGACAGAGCATTGTGGGCAGAGAAGGCAAATCTATATCCGGAAAAAGTATCGATCCCAGTGAGGACAAAACACCGTGTCTTCCATGATGGAAGAGATCCACTATCATCAACGTGCCTTAGCTGGTTCCCCCAGGTGCAGTACCATACGGTTCATTATTGGTCTGTGCTGTTGGCAGATTTTCTTTAGGAGGGCTATAGTAGCCAGATCCGCCTTGGTGAGAGAAAATCTGTTTCGTTGAGTAATTTCCAACCTTGTTCTCACAGCTACAGTATTAATGAGCCCTTTGAGCAAGCCCTGGGTGGCTTGATAAAGAAGCTGACTGACATTTAGAGATCCAGGTTGTCTTGTCCACCTGATCGTCGAGACTTGTCAGTGCCCTTCGGTGATCAAGCACTTACCAGTTTGTAGTTCTGCTGGTTATTCCTATTATATCTTTGTTTTCTAAGTTTTACTTTAACAATTATTATTTTTTCCATCTGCTTTGGTGGGGGAGTTTGCGGTGACATTCTTTTTGTAACTCAGCTCTTCGCTCTTCTTTCTTCTTTTCTAATGTATTAAGGCTATAAACCCCTCTCTGATGTTGCTTTAGCTGTATCCCACATATTTTGTATATTTTCTTTGTTGTTCACTCTAAATACTATCTCATTTCCATTATTTATTATGCTTTGAAATTTGTTCTTAAATCACTAACCATATGGGATTTTATCTTTTTTGTTACTGCTATGTAAATTAGTTGCTTATGTTCAGAGAAATTTGGTCTGTATAACACTGATTCTTTTTATTTGTGGAGATTTGTTTTGTGGCCCGGTGTATGGTCAATTTTGAAATGCTCTGTACACTCTTTTTTTTTTAAGAGAGGGAAGTTGTGGGGTGGGGCAGAGGGAGAGGGAGAAAGAATATTAAGTAGGCTCCATGCCCAGCGCAGAGCCTAACTCGGGGCTCGATTTCATGACTCTGAGATCATGACCTGAGCCAAAATCAAGAGTGGGACGTTTACCCGACTGAGCTACCCAGGCGTCCAAAATGTTCTGTACGTTCTTAAGACAAATGTGTGTTCCCTAATTTGTGTATAAATAATTCTGTATACCCATCAGTGAATCCCTGTTAATTGTGTTATTCAAATCTCCTATCTTTCCTAATTTTTGTTTGCCAACTTACCACTTATTTGAGGATTATGATTTTTTAATCTCCAACTTATAATAATTCATCAATTTCTTCTTATAGCTTTGTTTTATGCATTTGAAGTGATTATATAAAAGTAAGTAATTGCTACAGCTTCCTGGTAAACTATTACTTTTATGATTATGTAGTAACTACTTTTTGTAATCTTAAAGTTTATTTTTTTATTGTAGTACAATATACTTAAACATAAAATTTGCCATTTTAACCATATTTAACAGTTCAGTGTCATTAAGCATGTTCACACTGCTGTGCAATCATCACCACTATCCATCTCCAAAACTTTTGATCATCCCAAATTAAAACTGTACCCATCAACCAATAGCTCCCCATTATCCTTCCCTCCAACCCCTGGTAACCACTATTCTGAGTATCTTTTTTTTTCCTTTTTTTTAGTAGGCTCCACCCCCAGTATGGAGCCCAATGTAGGGTTTGAACTTACTACCCTGAGATCAAGGGTCAAGTGCTTAACTGACTGAGCCACCCAGGCACCCCCTGTGTATCTTAAAGTCTACTTTGTCTCATAGTAATATAGCAATGCCAGTTTATTTGGTATCTGTTTCTGTTCTTTTACTCTCAGGCATTCTATGTCATTATGACATATAAAACCACATAGCTAAATTTTTAAATCCAGTCTGACAATCCAGTCTTTTAACTGTTCACTTGAGTCCACTTACAATTACTGAGTTTACTGGTAATTTTTCTTTCTTAAGCACTATCTTATTTTGTACTTATATTTCCCCTGTGTGTCTCTCTTCCTGCTTCTATTAAGTTGCTGAAAGTTTTAAATTCCTTTTATCGTTTACTGATTTGAAAGTTGTATATTCTGTTTCTATTCTTTTCATGATTAGTCCAATTTTTAAAAAAATAATCTTACTGGCAGGTCGCCTGGGTGGCTTAGTTGATTAAGCGTCTGCCTTTGGCTCAGGTCATGGTCCCAGGGTCCTGGGATCGAGTCCCGCATCGGGCTCCTTGCTCATCAGGGAGCCTGCTTCTCCCTCTGCCTGCGCTTCCCCTGCTTGTGCTCTCTCTCTCTCTCTGTCAAATAAATAAATAAAATCTTAAAAAAATAATAATCTTACTGACTTAGTCAATATCTCTACTATCCTCCCAAATAACATAGGAGCCTTGGAATAATTTAACTCTGATCATATCGCTCATTATATTCCTTGCTGTTATCTGGTACTATACTACCTTCTGTTTATATCCCCAAATTAGTCATCGTTGGTTTTTGTTTGGTTGGTTTGATTTTGTTTTGTTTTTAGACAGAGGGAGAGAGAAAGGTGGGGAGAGGGGCAGAGGGAGAGGAGGGGAGAGACTCTTAAGCAAGCTCCACACCTAGCATGGAGTCCGATGTGAGGCTCGATCTCACAAGGCTAAGACCTTGACCTGAGCCGAAAATCAAGAGTTGGATGCTTAACCAACTGAGACACCCAGGTGCCCCCCCAAATTAGTCTCTGCTATTGTTTACACAGTCAATGCTTATTTAGATATACCCACATGTTTTCCAGTTTCTTTATTCACCGTAACTATTCGCATAAGTCTTATTTTTAGCTTACTTCTTCCTTCTGGATTGAAATTTTTTTCAGGAAATTCTCCGAGGGAAGTGTCTTTAGTGGGAAATATATTTGTGCTAAGAAACCTGCTTTTGCTTGTCCGGAAATTTATTTATTTCATCCCTACCCTTGAATGACGGTGTAGCTGCGCAAAAGTAACTGGAAACTTTTGGAACTCAGCGCGTTGAATACATATTGTCGTCCATTCTCTGTTGTTACTTTTGGGAAATCTGCTGTGACTATCGTCGTTGTCACTTGGGAGGTAATGTGATTTTCTCTCGCTTGGCTTTTAAGCTTTCCTCGTTGAGCTTGGAATTGTTCCCATCATGGCAACATGTGTGGATACGGATTTAGTTTAACCGATCCTGCTGAAGACTCGTACAATCTGAATGTGAGGATTCATATCCTCTGTTGATTCTGGTAAATTCCCAGCCATAATCTCTTTGAATATTGCCTCCTCCGATTCCCTTTATCCTCTCCCTGTGAACCAGTAGCATATGTATGTTGGATCTTCTCCTTTTCCAGAACATCTTTTAGTCTCTAATATTTCCTAACTCTTTATCTTCTTGTATTGTCTTCTAGATAATTTCCTCCTATCTCTCCTTGAACTATAATCTCTCTTTACTTACGCTTGGGTTTCTTTTAATTCATCCATTTAGTTTCCTTTTAAACTTTAAAAAATTTGAAATGTAACACACACATAGAAATGCACAGAAAATAAATGTATTGTTGTATTAATTACTGTACTGACAGCCAGAGACCGAGAAATAGAATGTTGCCAGACCCCGGATGCCCTCCATCTCCCCCTTCCTGATCACAACTGTCTTCTCCACCAGAGGTAACCGCATTCCTGACTATTATGGTAATCACTTCCTTGCTTTTTTATGACCTTGCTTTAAAAAAAAAAAAATGTTTTACCACTTAAGTATGCATTCCTAAATAATATAGGTTAGTTTAATCTGTTTGGGGACTTTATAAAATAAATACTGTATGTAAATTTTTATGCTCTTTGGACCAATATTATATATTCAATATTCACCTGTATTATTGTGTCTACCTGTAGCTCATTTGTGTGTGTGTGTGTGTTTATATAATATTCCACTGTCTAATATACCAAATACTTGGCCATTCTACTGCTGTGAACATTGTGTGGTTTCCAATTTGGTGCTATTACGACCACTGCTGTCATGAACATTACAGTACACTTATCCTGGTAAACAGAGATGTGCATTTTTGTAGGTTACATACTAAGATATAGAACTGCCTACCTTCAATCTGATCGGATAATGCCAAACTATTCTTCAAAATGTACTAAGTTACACTCTGATCAGCAGTGTATCCGTATGCCCATTGTTCAACCTCGCCAGTACTTGGTATTGTAAGAACAATTCTTAATTTGTGCCAATATGGTGGGTATCTGATAGTATTCCATTATGGCTTTAATTTGTAACTAGTTAGTAATTTCATAGTTACTAATTAAATTATATATTTCTGTTTGGTTTTTATATTTAGTGACCCTCCTGCACATGATCTATTGTCACGGAACATCTATTCCTATTCCCTTCTATTTACCTTTTCATATAAAAGAATCTGGAAAGCAAAACCAATAAACACTTACCTACATTTCTGGATACAAATTAGGTTCTACCAAAAATATGGACTCATGAAAGATTTAGAAGGCAGAAACAAGGTAGAGCCACCTTCCTGATACTTTTAGTGCCGCATTTATCTTTGTCAATGTGAAAGGCAGGTATGATAAAGACGGTGAGGTGACTCTTTCACTCCTCCAGCTCATTCAGTGATTTGTAAGCACCTACTTCCCTGATTCCTCCTTGTTTAAAATACCTAGAGAGATTTCTTTTCAATCCTGAACGCTGACTGCTACAGCGACAATTGCACTTCAAGTAACCTAAGATGATATCAAAAATAAGAAGCACCATTATTTTACTGACACTAAGAAAGCCACTGCTGCAATTAAACTAAGACAAATGCTTTCCTGACACTTAGCAATTTTCCCTACCTATTTAAAGAGCCATTTTAGATGTTAGATGTGGGTTTTATAATTTATTACTCTTGTGTATTTATAAGAAAAGAAAATCTAAGGGAAATAAATGAGTTAGGCACACTTCTGCACATTCAGAATCCATCTCTTACTAATGTCCTTTAAATTCTGTGCTTTTCCACACAATGGCATCTTCTGCGACTTCAAGAGCATTCGTAATGTAGCATTTCACAACACAAGGGCTCCATACTGTTTCCAGGATTTGTTCAAAGTCACTGTCATCCATTCTGCAAATTTTGATGCATGCGAACAGGCAATGACCATTACATCAAAAAGGCTGCCTACCCAGCAGTTACTGTGGGCAATATCCTGATTTCATAGACACTAAAATGTGAACAAAGCACATCTTAGAATTGATGAAATGTGGTAGGCTTTTCATATCTAAAAAATTCTCCTGTGTTCTTTTTCAAATTTTTCGGTTCTTTTCTAAAATAGTATTTTGGTTTTTTTTATCTTAAAAAATTCTTCCTTTGTATCTTTAATCACATAAGTGTATTTTATTATCTAGATCTGATAATGTGGCATCTCAAGTTCTGGGGAGTCCGAATCCACTATTTGATGTGTCTGCTGACATTTGTTCTTTTGGAAAGTCTCTTCACACCTCTGTAATTTTGATTTATGAGCTTATCTTGAGCATGACTTTATCTGTGGGAATTCTGTGTGACCTAGCTGTGGTTGTCTCCTTTCAGAGAGGTTTTATATGTTTGATTCTGCCAGGCAATAAAGCCTGGGAGCACTTTTAATACTAATGTTTAAGCTAAAGAATCCCTACACTATACAGATGATATAAATTTGAACCTCAAAGTGGCACAAAGTGAGGCAAAAAAAATCTTACAGGAGAATGTGTTTTGATATGTTGGAATTCTTTTCCAGAACCCGACCAAGACAAACTTCTTTGTCCTCTCCCTTTACCAGTGGACAGACTCTTCCTTTTTATTTGGGCCAATTTTGATTCCTATTTCTATGACCATTAAACCCAATCCCTTAAAAAAAAAAAAGTGAGGAGATGTATTGACTGGAGAAATGGAATGGAATACAAATTACCTACTCCAGTTAAATATATCAGATTGGAAGGAATAAATAAACCAATCTAAAGATGGTGTTCACGGGGTGCCTGGCTGGCTCAGTCGGTGGAACCTGCGACTCTCGATCTCAAGGTTGTGGGTTAGAGCTCCACGCAGGGAGCAGTGATTATTTAACAATAAAATCTTGAAAAAAATAAAACAAAGTTTGTATTCATGTGATTATAACATTTAAAAATAAAGATTCTGATCCGTGCTTAACCTTAAACCAAAACAAAACCTTTGGCCAACAAGATCAACAACTACTCCCAAAATCACTGTAGGGAATATCCGGGATCAGCTCTTGCATTTACCATTCAGGTTTTTCAGCTTTCTTATTTTTGGTCCCTTAAGAGATTTTTCTCTTTCTATCAAGCTTAGTTATACATTTAAAAGGTTTTTTAGGGGTGCCTGGCTGGCTCAGTCTGTAGAGCATGTGACTTGATCTCAGGGTTGTGAGTTCAGGTCCCATGTTGGGTGTAGAGATTACTTAAAAATAAAATCTTTAAAATAAATAAATAAAAGAATATTTTATATTTTATCCAATATTTTAGGGGGTTTTTTAAAAATCATTTCTTTATTTTATTTTATTTTATTTTTTTAAAGATTTTATTTATTTGACAGAGATAGAGACAGCCAGCGAGAGAGGGAACACAAGCAGGGGGAGTGGGAGAGGAAGAAGCAGGCTCCCAGCAGAGGAGCCCGATGTGGGACTCGATCCCGGAACGCCGGGATCACGCCCTGAGCCAAAGGCAGATGCTTTAACGACTGCGCTACCCAGGCGCCCCGCCATTTCTTTTTTTTTTAAAGGTTTTATTTATTTATTTGAGAGAGAGAACGCATGCACAAGCAGGGGGAGGGGCAGAGGGAGAGGGAGCCACAGACTCCCCACTAAGTGGCTAAGTGCGAGCGGATCTGGGGCTCCACTCAGGGCTCAATCCCAGGACCCTGAGATCATGACCTGAGCCAAAGTCAGACACTTAACACACTGAGCCACCCAGGCGCCCCTCTAGGTGCTTTATAGTAAATCGTTCTTAATGCTGAAATCAAAAGTCCATCTCGTTAATATGTACTACGAAATTTCCATTCAACAAATGAGAAAATTAAGGCTCAAAGAGGTTAAACATTTCCCCAAGTTTACACAGATTAACAAGTGGTAGAACCAAATTTCAGTCTGAGGTTTTTTGTCTCCAAACCCAGGCCATTTCCATGAACCACAGTTCGGCAGGCAGCCTGTTGTTTTCGTTCTCCTGATACTACAGTGACGTTCCCATATTTGCAATTAATTGGATGATTACATTCTTATCTGTTAAAGCCAAGATTTGAGTTATTTGTACTTTATAAAAATGCCACAATGAAATTTTGATGAGTTTCTGAATACTCTATTTTTTTAAAAAAATAGACTTCTGGGCTTGGAATACACTTTAAAAGGGCGTCTTGTGCGTCCCCTTCCCTCCAGACAGAATCGCCCTCCAACCATTACTCACAATCTTGGCTAGATGATCATTTCCCTGGGATTTCAGGCGCTATAGAAGACAAACTATAAATTCTTTTAGTCAAACTCAGGCTTAGCAGTCTCCTGGCAGGGTTTTTCTTCCTTAAGTCTAAATTCATTCTCTTCTTTGTACCTCCGTCATTCCTGTTCACAGGGGAGAAACAAAAGAGCTTCCCTTGTCCTCTATAAATAGCATCTCTGCCCCTCCCAGTTCCTGACTAACCAGAAGCCCCTAGGAACCGCTGATACTTTAAGCTTTCCCTTCTTTCCTCCTTTTTGGTCATGAATTTTTTTCTCGGCTGTAACTCCTGGTGAGTTATCTCCCCTTAATGATGCTGACATACAGGACCCAGATAAAGTGCTATATAAATGCTAAGTAATCACAGCCAGGCTTGGCTTTGTGATACAGGTTATCTCAGGCTGTTGTGTTCTGGGATCAGCTCCCTGCTGACGTTCAGGATGAAGTTTACCAGCTGTAGACTTTTTTTTTTTTTTTTTTTGCAATGAAACAGTTTTATAAGTACTGGTGCTCTCCTAGAAGCCCTCAAGAGAAGACATGCTATTATGATTTGCCCGTCTGTCTGTTCTCCAACTGCACACACATGTGGCACATTAATACATACTGGTATACTGATAGACTTCCAGAACATGGCGGCTCCGGGAGATGGGAGCAAATCCTTTGTGCTGGGTGCTGGGGGTGAAGCTGGAGAGAGAGCCAGAGACAAGAGGGATTATGGTGCAGATGGACACGCATTCCTAACACAAAGACTGGATCGGGTTAAATTGTTAAAAATAATTATTTTGACTACCCAATGCCAGATGACCAATGTGATGTGACCGGTTTTTTTTCCTTGACTTGGCTACATCATCCCATTGTTTTGACATTATGTAACTGTAATCAAATCAAAGAACCGATTTCCAACATTTGTGTAGAACAAGTGACTATGGACCTGTTCATGCTCGGGTTGGTTGTCTGTCTGACACCAACCAGCTCTGGAAAGGTGAAAATTTAGTCAAAGTCAATTTTAGTTTTCATGATGTCAGAAAACATATTTGGAATTTTGTCATTAGAGAACAGAACTGAAAAGTTGTTTGGGCATTTCTAAAAAGATATTATTTATTTATTTGAGAGAGAAGGAGTGAGTGAGCAAGAGAGAGAGCTCTCCCCCTCTGGGGGAGACGCAGAGGGAGAGGGAGAAGCAGGTTCCCTGCAGGGAGCCTGACGTGGGGCTCCATCCCAGGACCCTGGGATCATGACCTGAGCCGAAGGAAGATGCTTAACCAACTGAGCCAGCCAAGAGCCCCTTGTTTGGACATTTTGCAGTCAACTGTGTTTATCTTCTCATTTTATTCCTCACCCAAAACTTCTAGGCACTTGGATAACATTTTATGTGTGTGTATGAGTGAATATAATATTTAATATTCTAAGACTACAGCTAGAAGGAACCTTGGATTTTATAAACATTTTTCACATTTAATAGATGAAGAAACAGAATCAGAGAGAAAATGACTTACCGAAGGATTCTCTGCTATTAAGGGACAGATGCAGACTAAGAGTGGTATCTTTTGACTCCAGCAGGATTCAGCGCATTTTCCTCTCCAGTATCCTGCTAGTGGGGGTTAGAGATTGGACTAACTTCCTGTAGTTCTTTCAGAAAATGGGCATAATGTTGCTTGAAGTAATTGGTTAGCTGTTCTTGTTTCTTACAGACAAAAACAGGATGATTTAAACACTATTTTAGGTCCACTGTTGTGTGAGTCTTTTTTGTAGTGTGCTTGTGAAATGAATAGCAGTAACTCCATAGCACTCGTGTCTTTATCCGTATCTGAAATGGAGTATCTTTTTGTGTCCGTGTATTTCTGATATCTACGTGAATGTTACTCAGCATCTCTGTGGGTATGTGTATGTGCAGATGGGGCAGAGGGTTCGCACTACGCTTTCCTCCATGGGATGTTCATTACTCCGAGCCTATCAATCAGTCTACCTACTAACTTGATGTCTGATGTCTATTGTTGGTGGCGGTCTTGCATACTTTCCTAAAGTGTTCAAGAAGAAACACGATCAGAACATGTAAAGACATGTACCTGGAGCCTTAAACACACAGGTGTATGCACATCCCATGGAGACACGGACAGGCGTATGCCCCAGCGCAATCCCTGGCTCTTTCCTGGATCTCCCTAACATAGCTGGCAGATACCATCGCCACTTCAGACTGGTACCAATGAGGCCACCTGCTTTTCCCTGTTTGCCCATACAGCTGACCCAAGATGACTGCATCACTCTCATTTGCTTAGATTTTACCTCTTTTCTAAAAGGTAGGCAGAGCAAAAGCATCTTCCCTTGTCAGCATGTTTGTCACAAATACCTTTACCCGGAGATTCATGTTTGCTTCATCTTCTCCTGCCAGCTTTGTAATTTGTCTGCTTCCCAGCCTCTTCTCCCATGACTCCTTGATGCAGTTTCTGCTCAACCAGACTCCTGTACTCTCTCCACCAACACACGCCTGGTGTTCTCCAGGCTCTAAACTGCACAAGCCATTGTTCAACGTGGGATGTAAGTCCCTTCCCACTTCTGCCCTCAACTGTGTTTCAGTCTCCTCCCCAGCTCTGAGCCGTCTCCCCTCCTTGGGGATCACGCCCTTGTCTGATTCCTCTCGCCTGCTCCTCTGTCCCTGCAGGGACGTCCCTCTCCTCTCTTGTCTCTCAGTCCTCTCATCTTTCTTTCTGGTCCTGAGTCTCTGTTCCATCTCCCCACACAGAGGGGGGAGGCTCCCCATGGGCAGGAATTGGCCTGATCTCTTCTTCTGTGGTGGTCCCCTCCCCCCCCCCCATTGGCAGTGCCTTCTTCCTGAGAGGACGTTTACTGACAGAACTGCTGGAGTAGAAGCTCAGCCTTGATACTGCTCCTATCTCTTTTCTTAATTAATTCGATGTGTTTGGCGCCCGCTCTGCTGCTGGAGGGCTATTTTCTAGGAGGCAGAGGAGTGTCGGAGGCCTTGCTCCTGTTCCTTCCCTTCCCAAATAGACTAGTATTTCAACCTGACAGCTCGCAGCCGTTCCTCTGTCTATGGAGCATTGAGTGTTTATTTTCCTGATGTTTTTATTCCAAAGTCTTTGCCAGGGTCATGTTGTCGAAGTCTGCCAAATGACAGCAGCCCCTGACCCTGCTACTGAATCTGACACATTTTACAGGTACGGCTGTTGTCAGAAAATTATAGAAGCCAAAGGCAAAAGAGAGCTTTGCGAGGTCATCTTGGACACGCCCCTGTCTCTGGCCCCGTACCCATACATTTCTGCTCAGGTAAGTTAGAAAGGTCTGGTATTCAGAGGGTAATAGGTGTTGTACTCTTCAATTCTCATTCCATTATCTAACAGGCGTCGCTGTCACTTTCATTATATGGACCCACAGCCTCTCCTTTCCAATGTCAGGCCTTTCCTACTTCCACTGGTCCCAGAACGTGGGTGATGGTGAACACAAGCTGCTGTACACTTGGAAAACTCAGTTAGAAGATGGGACATAATCCAGAGAAAGTGGGCCAAGGGATCACCCTTGATGAATAATTCAATCTTTAACACGATCTACATTCCTAGCAAAGACCAGAGTAATTTCCAGACTGATTTAGCTGTTAACTAAATGTGGGCATCTGAAACCCTTTCTAGACCATCATGGTAAGCGGGTTTCCAGGTTTAGATTAGTCTCACCCACAGATTTCAATGCTCTTGTCTACCCACATCCCAGTCTGCAGCCCCTCCCCCAGCTCAGGCTCACAGAATGCTGGTATCAGCCAATAACACACACACTTACCACAGGCCTATGTAATGCCAGGCTGCTGGGTGTAAGCAGGAGGAAAATGTCATCTAGTTAATCCACCCACTCGCCTCCATATATCTAGGTATTTGGAACTGACCAAATGAAGGAATAACCCATTGAAGTTGTCCTCCATCAGCAGGTCAATAGCCCTAAAATTCTGTAGTCGAGCAGTGTCCATGGACAAAGTTAACTGCACCATTACTACTTCTTTTCTCCGCTTGGCATGCTGTGGCTGGACAGGCTTACTTCCCACCTGGTGACCCCAAGCCTGGCGTGAGTGGCCTGGCAGTGGTAATGAAAAGAGATGCCAGTATCTCGAAAGTGCCAGAGAGTCTGGCAGGCATCCTGACTATCAGACAGCTGCCATCATTTCCATAAAAGAAGAAGCAGAAGGCAAAACAGAACTGCAGGAAGGAGACTGCCCCGTTCCTAGTGCTGGAAGGGGCCAGAAAAGGAGAACTTATTTCTTGAGGGAGAGTCTAGTCTATATATCTGGGGAAGATAATGGGAGCTGATGGGGGGGGATTTGGGTGAACCAATTCAAAGCAATATATCCTCATTACCTTGGGAGAAAATACTTCGTACTAGCCACCTTTCCAAGGGACCAAATGAGGCTTTGCTTCCAGTGAAGCAAACAGTGAGTCTGTATTTAGATATGGGAATATATGGAACGAAATAATTCAGAAAGTCTACTTAAAATCCTAAACCATCTAGATCTACACTCTCTTGTCTATATGTCATATTAACTAATTGCCAAAGTTCTGCTTCATTTGGTGATATGTAGTTTCCACTTCAGTAGCCCTGATCTAATTGGTTTATCTCCACAACTTCAAGTCACAAAAACATTGCTTGAGCCCATCCCCCACTCTCTCCATGTCGAACCCGCTAGTGGGGTCTGAAACAGCAGCTGAGGATAGAGGAAGAGAAACTCAAGGTTAAGAAATAGAGAAGGTTTGAGCGCCTGGGTGGCTCAGTTGGTTGGGTGTCTGACTTTGGCTCAGGTCATGATCTTGGGGTCCTGGGATCAAGCTTGAACTCTCTCATTGGGGCTCTAAGCTCAGCGGGGGATCTGCTTCTCCCTCTCCCTTTGCCCCTTCCCCTGTGCTCTCTCTGTCTCTCAAATAAATAAATAAAATCTTAAAAAGGTGGGGGGCACCTGGCTGACTCAGTTGGTGGAGCATGTGACTCTTGGCCTCAGGGCTATGAGTATGAGCCCATGTTGGGTATACAGATTACTTAAAAATAAAAATCTTTGGGAAAAAAAAGAGAGAGAGAAATAGAAGAGCTCAAATCACCCTCTTTCCCCCTCTACAGGCGTCTGGGATGGAGCAAACCCGAGTTAGGGAGGGGAGAAGATTTCACATTAAATCAAACTCAGAATCTTGAAGATACATTGGACTGGACATTCTAACTACAGATTTGAAATTGTGTATATGACTTGAAGTTGTTATAGGACTATCTGTTACCTAAGAGTGAGTGGAAGAGTCTTGGGGCCTCCTAGAGTTTTAATCCAGGGGTCAACAAGGATTACCTAACAACCACTGACATTTATAAGGAGTGATGGAAGATAAAAATCAAGTTGCATTTTGTCTGTTAAAGGGTGTGTTAGTTAAGGATGGACTGGGTGGCCATAATACACTCCAAAATGTACAGTGGCTCAAACATAATAGAAGGTTATTTCTCCCTTAGGTAAAGTCCTAGGTAAATGCTTCTTGTTGATGGAAAGTTCTTCTCTACATGTGATTCAAGGGTCCGGGCTCTTCCTGTACGAGTGACCACTATTCCCTAGGGCCTAAAGGCTGGCGTCCAAACTGAAGAAGGAAACAGAGAACATGGGAGAGGGGGGTGGGGACACATTCACTTGTTAAAACCTTTGGCCGGGAAATGGCATATACATTCCATTGACTAGAACTCAGTCACATGGCCACATCAAACTGCAAAGGAAGCTGGGGAATGTAGTCCAGCTGTGAGCCCAAGAGAAGTCCCACATTTGGAGCAATTGCTATAGAGACCCACCTGGAAGACCCTCACGGAGAACCAATGGTTCAACCACAATAGAAGGCGTAACTGTGAGAATATTTTTTTCTTCGAAAGGAAGATCATCGCTCCCCGAAGAGGCTTTCCTCCAGATAGTGTGTGTTGGTGCATGGGGGAGAGTAAAGACGGAATGGGGAAGAAATTGACAGGACTCTCTGAAAGAACAGAAATAACCACAATCAGGTATCATGAAGATGGACAAGGCTGGTGTAGCTTGACTCCTGAGACCTTCCACTTGCAAGAGACTGGTTCTTTCTCCTCCATGGAACTTCTGGCCTCTTGCGTAAGGAAGACGTGCCTGAAATCCCTAGATCTTGGGGAGCCTGGAAGTAGACAATCCTCTTAAAAGAAAACAACAACAACACCCTTTTTGCTATTAAAAAGAATCTCCCGTAAAATTTGCTACTAGATACAGAAGCCAGTAAAATCCAGTGAATGCAGAATTGCCTGGCCCCTCAACCCTAAACAAAATCATATTTTACGTTAGATTAGTCATAAAACCAAATTTAATTTTTTTAAGTGCCTCATTTTGGTAGAATCAGAAGACACATCTGGCAGAGATGAGGTCATCACAAGAAGAGTTTGAATATTTGCAATAAAAAAACACCCGCCTCTTTTGGATTCTCAGTCGAGGTGGGAGCAAACAGCTTCGCAAGACCCACCACCGAAGGCAAAGTTTCCCGAAACTCAGTCTCCTCTGTTACCTATATTCCGGGCCTCTAGCTCGCTATTAAAAATAAAAGGGCGTCTCCTTTCTCGTGCAGATGCACGGCTCTGCAGCGACGCTCACTACCGTATTCACGTCTGTGTGAAGTTTCACTGGACTTGAACATTAAGCACCCTACCCTGCCCGGTTTCTTGAGATGAGCTGGAACACACCCTGGAAAAACAAAACGGGGGAGGGGAGGAGGTCTGTCAAATCCCAAAGCAAAGAGCAGCCAAGGCTTCCTAAGTAAAGGAGAAGGATTTAAGGAAGAAATAACCCGTTAGTGTAGGTACCGCGGGGTTGAAATTACTCCCCCTCCCTCCAATGCCATCATTAAGAAGGACCCCGTCCTCGCCTTTAGGCGCCAGCAGCTCTGGGGGTTACAAAAGCTGCAAAGAGCGGTCTTCGGAGGCTTGGGAGGTCAGCAATCCCTCCATTTCCCACCCACCCCCTCCTCCTCGCCGGTCCACGCAAAAGCCGGGTCCGAAGGCTTGCATGGTCCCGAGCCCCGCTCCCCGGGCTGGACTGCCGGGCTGCGTCCCCACGCCCCCTCCCGCCCGCCCCCTGCAGCCCTCGGCGGCCGCAGCTCGGACTCTGCCTGCAGAGGGAGCCGCCCCTCTCGAAAAGCGGCTTTGGGGAGCTCTGGGTCTCAGCAGGGCCACAGCGGAAAAGTGACTGGGTCCCCCCCAACGTGGAGACATTGCCGCGGGACCCAGCTCCTGCAAAGAGCGAGGCGGCGCTGGGCGGCTGCCGGGCCCCAGTGCGGCGCCAACGCGTAAAAGATCTGCTAGGGATGTTTGAAAATCAAGTTTCTCCCTGTTCGGGTTTTTTTTCTCCCTTTAAGTCTATTCCCGTCAGAAAACCAAAGACGTGGACGGGCGGGCGCCACCCGGTCTGGGCACTGAGGTTCTGGCTGGGGCAGATTTCGTTTGGTTCAGGCTGAGAAAATAAGGGTCGCCCTGTCCCAGGCTGGGAACGTGGGCCCTCTGTCTCTGAGCCGTGCAGACCTCCGCGGCTCCCTCGAAGAGGAGCGCTCTGCCAGCCGCCCAGAGCCTCGGACAGTTCCGTGGAGGCCGTGCGCACCCGGGGACCCCAGCTCACTGCGGGGGGCGGACCAGGGGAAAAGCGCTGAGCGCCGCTGCTCGCACCCCTCGAAGCCGCGGGCGGGAAAGCGCGGACCGACGCACGCGGCTGCGAGGCGAGAAGGCGGCGAGTCCTCAGCCAGCGCTCCCCGCTCGACTTCTGCTAGGCCCTCCGCCTGATTTCGGCTGGAGGAGGTGGCCGGTTTTCGAGGGCAGAATACGAAGCTGTTGGGGAATGAGACGGGAAGGCAATGCTCCTGAGCTCCTCGAACGGCCCTGGGAGAGAAGAAAAATGCATAAGCCTCTGATCTCGAAAATAAAGATCCGGAGCGAGATTATAATCCCACTGGCTTTTCCACTGAGGCTCGCCCCCCACCCCCCACCGTGCACGTCCGAGCTGGCTCGGTCCCGGAGAGCACGAGCGCGAAAAGATGCCTTTTGGGCCTTGAGAAGGGGGACTCTCCTCTCCCCGCCCCCAGCTTTGGATACTTAAAACTAAAGCTGCTAAATAATGGTTGAGGAAATGGTGGAGAGGGAGGCGTTGAGGGGGTTTCTTCACTATCCTAGGGGTTTGTAACAAAGCAGATTTTGAACTTATTGCAAATACGTTCCCTGTTCACATAGCGTAGACCTCATTCTTCAGGTCCACTGTGTGGGGCGGGTCTCAGCCGCAAGGTTCTCCGTGGAAGTGGGCGGACAATATTCCATCCTAAAACACATCATCACAGCGAAATCGTGGGAAAATTCAGGCAACTCTTCCTCTCTCCCTTACCTTTTGATTAGTTGAGCAATTCAGGAAAAGGAGAATTTTGGTTGCTTGTGGAGAGCCATCATCGCTGGAGAGGAAAAAGAGAGAGAAAAGAAGGAAAATCTAATAGAGAACAGTGGAGTGTGCGCTGAGATAGTGAAATGGGTCCTCTGTGCATATTTTCTGGTGTAAAAGGACAGAGTCTGCCTTTTCCGGGCATCAGTTCCTGGAAGGATATTGTTTCCACTGTGGTAAAAGGCATAGTGCTAGATAAAGTTACCAAAATGTGCGGGTGTGTATGGTGGAAAACAAGGGGTTTCTACTTATATCGCTGGAAAACATCTTTCTTGGTGGGAATAATACTTGGGCTCTAGTTTTTTTCCACAGTGATTAAAGCTGGGTAGGACCAGCCTCCTCCACATAATTTTTAGGCTGAATATGCAATTGCAGAGTGAATCTGGGGGATTACTTCCCCTGACTTGAACTGGCAGATTCAGATCCATATTCCAAGCTGGGCAGAACATCTGAGAAATCCCTGCTGAGACCAGAGCCTGAGGAGTGAGCCCTGACAGGCCAGCATGAAGACCAAGGGGATTTCTCTGGACCTAGCAGGGAGCTGGGCTCTAACGGCTGCACCCAGGGAGCCGGTACCCTGAGACCTAGGGAGCAGTTACTTTGGGGAAAAGGGGGTTGGGATGGGGCTTTCTTCTTCCCTGGATAAATCACGTTTGGGAAACTTTTTTTCAAGGGTGGGGCCAAGTTTTGCCGGTAGTGAGCCCACTTTTCTTACTGGCAATGTTTGAAGAGAGAAATTCGCCACTGTTTTTATGATCCTACTATTTAAAGTACAAAGTATTCTAAAGAAAAGATTTAATATAGGAAGTGTGTAGACCCACAGTGCCTCAGATTTAGAAGTGCATTTGAAATATGCCCAACTGGGTTTTTACACAAAACATGACCATGCCACATGCAGCAAATGACAACAGATACATAGCCACACCGAAATTAATACTGAGATTTCGATCGTGTGAATAATTTACTTTTTCTCCTTTACCCTAATGCCAGCTAAGATCTACATTTGCCCAGCTTTGCAGAAGTCCTTTCTCTTGGCTTCTCTGCCTCTGTCCTCCGGTCCTTCCCACCCACTTTCCCCACCTTTTTTTTTTTTTTTTTTTTTTTTTTTTGAGCCAAGAATTCTCTCACAAATTTTCTTAATGGGTGCATGATTTTTTTTTAAAACCACTTCTCTATCCCAAGACTGGAGATAAGGAACAGAAAATAGTTTTGTTTTGTTTTCCTTTCGCATTTGGGAGGTGCCGTTTTCCACAGGCACAAGCGGACAGGCAGAAGGAAGGGAGGGCTGGGTGATTCTTGGTCTCGGCGGTGGTGGCTGTCCACAGAAATCTGCAGTCCAGATGTGACCCTGTGGATAAGCAGAGGAGTCCCCGGAAGCGCAGGGACCTGCCTCCCAACCCCCCCCCCCAGGCTCCCAGGAGCCCACCCTGGAATGCTCCGGCGGCCGGGGAAAGCCCTCGCCGCTCCCCCCCAGAACTCCCGGGACCTCGTAGGTCTGCTCTGCCCCACAAATGAACGTACCCACCTGTGCGCTCCGCTGTAGGTGCCCACCGAGCGCACCCGAGCGCGTCGGGCAGGATCCCGGGTGATCGCGCCTGGCTCGCGGGCTCTGCCGGGCGGCCGCGGGGAGCGGATGGCCGCCTCCAGATGCGGGCCCTCACCCCGCGGTCCTCCCCTGTCGGCCATTTATTGTCCTGGGTGCAAGCGGCTTTCGGGCAGCCGAAGCTCGGTCGGAGTTGGTGAAATCAAATAATAATTACTACACGTAAAACAACAACACCCACCCCCCATCAGCCTAGTAAAAGAAACGCAGGACCTCTCCGAGGCCCGGGAGCAATCCAGAGAGAAAAGGGAAAGGAGTCAGAGAGTGGCGCCGAGCTCCCGGCGGAGGCAGGCGGCGGCGACTGTTCCGGCGGAGGGGACTCGCCATCCAGGCTCCAGAAGTGACCCGAATGTGCTCAGATCCGTGCCCAGAAAAAAATTGCGCGGAACGGACAGTGTCAACGCCAGGATGCCGCCAAGTTTGGCGAGAGGGCAACTCGGTTTCCCGCAGGCGTGTGATTCCGCTGAGCGATAGCTGGGGGGGCGGGGGGGGGGG
>NW_024425119.1:43605708-43615244 GCF_017311325.1 Ursus maritimus
TGGGGGGGCGGGGGGGGGGGCTGAGAAGTGCGCGCTGCAGAGCTGCCCCTGCGTGCCCGCGGACCTGGTGTCTTGACTCTCTCCAAGATAAACTCGGAGCAAGCATTTCTGCCTTACGCGGGCTCGAATACCATTTCCACGGAACAGCTAACTGCACCCGAGAAAACACCGGTGTAGGTGAATGAATGAACATGTCTCTGCCAACGTGTATCTTCACCCACAAAACTGTAGGTGCGTCCGCCCCCCCCCCCACATATCGCCATGGGCATAAACACAGTGAACGGCTTTACATTTTAAAAATGAAACATGACTGTGTTTCATATTCAAGGGAAATATTTTTGAAGCTTTTATAAAGATTACCTAATTATCTGGATATGGGTATCTGAGGGCACATAGCTTGTGTTAATATTTACCTAAAGTTCCCTTACCAACCAGCAAAGCATATATTATATACTTATTTGTCTAGAGATGATAGGTTCTATAATAGATGAGAGAGAAATAAATCTGTATTACTTCTTTGGAGGGAAATTCATTAATAAGCCAAGCACTGAAAAGAGAGTTACAAGTATTTTAAATCACAATGCAGGTGCTGGCAGAAAAGGATTTTCCTAAGGCTTCGGAGTAGGCAAGGAATCACACAAAGGTCCCCCTCCCCATGCCTTAAGAGTTGCACATCTGCAAAACTTGAGATGGTCTTTTTCTCACATCCATTTGCTTAGAGTGGAAGGAGAGAAGGCTGCCTCTGGAGACAGCTGGAATTGGTGGGTTCACAGCGTCTCCCCAAGCTCCCATCCTAAAAGTATTTCCTTTCCTTTCACCCCTACCCATTCCATCAGCCTGCCCCAACCAGCACCCCTGTCCTGACCAACCCATACATGACTCCAGGCTGTGCAAGCACAATGCACGCCCATCGCAGCACGTGTTCCCCGGCGTGGGCACTAACTCTCCAGGAGTGTCCGCAAGCCGGGACTTAGCAATTATGCTCCCTAGAAATGCAGAAGTCCCTCAAGTGTGAGGAGCCTGGGGTGGTCTCTATGCCTTGAAAGATATTTCTTCTTATCTGAGTTCAATTTTCTCTGACTCTGCGAGCGAGTGCGGTAATCTTTGGGAAGAGAAAAAAGTGGATGGCCCCCTCCTCCTTTCTAGTTCTTCAGATTTTGTCCACTTTGCTGCATGTACAAGGCAACTGAGAGAAAAAAGTTGCCCTTGAGAGAAAAAAAGAGGGAGAGGAAAAAGTGGTCCTAAATACTCTTTAGAGAAGGGGAATTTGGAAAGGGGGAGGAGGCAGTGAGGGAAGGAAAGTCTAACACCCCCCCCAAGGGTGTCATAGGGATAAATTTCCCACCAGTCACTAAAACTGCACCAAATTATATCTTTTAAGGAAGATTGAATTAATTACCACCAGTTGGAATCTTGTTCCAAGTACCCAAACGAACTCCCTCCTGCCTTTCTGCTCCACAGATCCCAAGCCTGGTTGGCCATTTTAACAAAGAGGGGTTTATTCGTCAACCCCCCACCCCTCCCAACCAAATTTAGTTGAATCTTGGGTCTTCACTTCCCTCTTTATTTGAGATGGGGAAATTCAATTTTCTTTCTTTTGATAAAGCATCTTCTGGAGGTCCTTCAGTTGCTAGTGTCCTGCTTGATTGTTCTCAAATTAAAATGATTAGACTGTATCCTCTTCTGTGACTTCTGAGGGTGTCTGGTCACGTGGAGGACTAGGCTGTGTAATTTCCCCCCTTCCTCATGATGAAATGTACATTTATCCTCCACCATCTGCCTCTTAGGGTTCCACCAAATTCCAGTTCCCAACATCATAGTGGCATTAAGGGAGTCTCTCACCTAGTTAGAAATGAGACGTCTAGCCCTTCAACACTTTTATATTTAGTCATTCTTTGGGACAGGTTAAACAGTCCTCTTTGATACAGAAGAATGATGTATTGGGGTCCACAACCCCTTCTTTTCCTGAGAAAAACGTTATTCTCCATATCTTCTTTGAAAGTAACTGGAAATCTGAAAGAGAGAGAGATTGGTCAGCCTTCTCTGAGGAGCCCCAAATCCAAACTTTAAAAGATGGAGGAAATGATTGATAGTGATAAATGCTTTTTCCAAGCATTCGGTTTGTTGGCTTTCTGACCAAAAGGGGCCTTTGTTAGATCTCTGCAAGAAAGCCAAACCCAGCTCCCAGCAAACACTCCTCCACCTCTTCCCCACCCCCCTCACTCCCTTGTCTAACTTGAAAATGAACTTGGACTTCCCTCTCAGACAGGCCCTAAAACCAGGAGAGATTTTATTTGTCTGTTTCTGAAGGGCTTCCTAAAAGGGGGAGGTGTTTTGGGGGGAGGGGGAGGGAACAGAGAGCTCTCACCCACAGCAGAAGATGGGGCAGGGGTAGGGGCTCCGGGGAGGCAAGAAGGGGGAGGAAGTACTTGTTAATTTCTAAACTCCATGTTAATTCTCTGAATTTCTTTTGTCAGTGGAGGGTGAGGAAAGGACAAATGACAGGCTGAGATGTTGCCAAGAGAGACAAGAGAGTAGGAGGGATGAGATTAGAAAAGGGATGGTGCTGGGGAAGGAGAAAATGAGGAGGCTGGGAAGGGCCTCCATCAGGAGGTTGGCCAGACTGTGGGGGCAGGGCCCGGAAGCAGTGGAAGAAAGAGGGCTGGGGTAGGGACCCTGGAAGCCACTGGAGGAGGCTTCCTGAGAGTTCTCCATGGCAGGGGCTGATCTCCCCGCCAACCCAGTGCACCACCAGGCAGGATCTCCGATTGTGGGCAGGTTGGAGGAGAATCCAGGAAAAGACTGGTGATAACAACCTGAACCTGAACTCCTGTGTGGATCCCTGCAGAGCCAGAGAGGAAAGTTTGATGTGGTCCCCCAAACTCTCGGCCAGCGGGCAGCACCGCAAGTCCTAAGTTGACAGCAGAAGGGAGTGGATTTCCCTGATGCCTAGAAGAGGGAAGTGAATGGGGTCTAGAGGAAGGCAAGTTAGGGTTTGAGAGTGAAAAACTCTGAAACTAGGAGCAAAGGGATGCCTCAGCCGTCCTGGTCCCATGTTCCCTCAAGCTGGGGGCCCAGGGAGGGAGAACAATAAAGGAAGACGCCAGGATGGCAGCCATTGTCCAGCAGGTGAGTTCCCAGGCTGAGATGAGAGGTCTGGGTGGCCCTTTTCTGAGGCCAGACAGCAGGGGTGAAGAAAATAAAGTAGAACAGGTTCCAGAAGGATCCAGGAGCCTGGGAGGTGGGATCTGTGTCTCCACACTCGTTGGGTCATCCCCAACCTTCCAGAGCCCAGAAGGGGAGGGAAAGAGGAGAGAAGGCCAGGGAGCCCCAGGGTCAATCACTTTTCTTTCCTCCTTCACCTATGTCACCTTTGCAACCCACCAAGAATTTGCGCTGAGTGCGCAGGAGCCTCTCTCACTCAGACACACTGTCGGGGGTGCCCTTCCCTAGGCTTTCCCTGCACCCCCAAACCCTTCTTGTATGTGGCCTCTCCACCCAAAACATCCCTTTCTTTCCTGGGTAGTTCAAGCCCTATGTCCTCTGTAATCTGCAAATCTCCTTTTCCATTCTGCAGCCCGTGCCCTGGACAAGAAAGGGCCCCCCAAACGATGCCCGCCCAATAAGGCCCCAAGTCTGGGTCAGAATCCAGACCCCATGGTGGCGAGGCTCTTTGTTCTCGGGCAGCCTCAACCCACCCCCTCCTTTTTTTTTAACTGAAATTTCTCCCATAAAAGAAGGGGGGGCAGGAGCTTAAGAGATTCAAGCTTTTTTTTTTTTTTTTTTTAATCCTGGGGAACTTGAAGGAAACAAGAAATTGTGGGGAAAAGAAAGGGAAATCAACTGATGCTTAATTCCCAGAGAGAAGAATCTGGGAGTAGGAATACACCAACTTCATTCCTCTCCTCCTTCTCCCTGGCCTGGTGTTTAAGGTACACCCAGCCCTCAAACGGGCTCATGAGGCTTGCACCCGCCTGCTGCAGACGCTAACTTACACCTCTGACTTGTCTTTAATATAGTGGACCAGGAAGTCCACCCCTCGCCTTAGGAAAGGCGCAGGCAGCTGCCTCTTCATTTTCTTAGTATTTTCCTGGGGGATGTGTAGGTAGATAGGATGAGTATGTAAATTAAGTGTGCATCCAGAGAGATAAACAGACCAGCAGAGATCTTTATTTGCATATAGAGGATGTCAGCAGAGAGCTGGGTATCTTCAGGAACACGTTGGGTTCTGTCCACAAGGGCATGTGCTGGAACAGTGCATGCAGCCTGCACACGGTCCCAAATCCACAGGCCAGGAGAGCGCGCACTCGCGCGCGCGCGTACACACACACACACACACACACACCCACACCCACACTTTCAGTGAGAAGGCACGCTATCTCCTTTGTATGCTGGACACTTAGAAAAGAAGAATTTCAGAGTTGAACTTATCCTGGAACTCAGTCCCGAGAGCAAGCTAAGGACAGAGTGGCTCCGCCGCCTAGCCGTTGCAAATGTCCCTTTGAGAAAGGAGCCCAGAGCAGAGCCGGGTCTTCCCGACGGGGCGGAGGGGCTATTTTCCGTTTTCCTTTGATATAATGAAACGCTGCGTCTTTACTCCCACACCAGCAGCTCAGCTGGAGACCGGGGAGTCACGTTCCTGTTCTTTTCTCTTGATTTCCTCTAAACTTTCCCCGCAGCCAAGCTCCAGAGCCCCGTCCGCGAAGCCCGGTGGGCGAGGTGTGGCGGTGCGGTGGGGGGGCGAGCGCCCCGCCGCGGGTTTCAGCGCCCGGCTCTCTAGGGCGGCATCGCCTCGGAGATGTAATTACTACGTTTCCAGTGGTGCATATTCTCCTGGAGTGTTTAATTTGGTTTTATTTGTGTCTCAGCGAGATCCACATTTGTTCTCGGGGGAGGAGAGAGAAGCGACCCCAGGCTTAAAGTTAATTAACCAACCAGGCTTTGCTTTCCGGCGCCCGCCCGCCCGCCCGAAGGCTCTTGGACTGCAGCCTCGCTGCCCGCTCCCGGCGCGCCCCTGTAGAGGAGTCGGTTTCAGACGCCGAATGTCTTGGGGGAACCCAGCGAAAGAACCGGGAATCGTTCAGAGTACGCGGACACGTCTCCAGATGCTTTGAACGCCCTTAGTCCTGAACTTCCCCTCCTCCAGCCTCCCCACACCCCCAAGTCTCTTGGGGGGCCTACATCTTCGCTGGCTGGTCTTCTTGATGAAGGAGACTTTGGTTCCCTCTCCTCTCGTTGCTAAATTTTGGCCGCATCGTGCCCCTAATAAATGGAATTGTAAAATTGCCGGGTTAATTAAATCTATATCTCATTGCAATAGGAATAGTTAATGTCCTTACATAAACCTGGAAAAGAACATACTATTAATTTTATTTATTGCTGGGCCGCCCTGCACCCAGATCCTTCCCGCCGTTCTGCCCCCTACTCCCAAAGGCTGGGGGAAGCGTGTCTTTGGGTCCAGGTCCGCGGAAGACACATCTGGCATTGGGCTAGAGCATTCCTGGACTGGGAAGGGAACCCCAAGAATGGGGTGGGCGGTTCAGGCCCTTTGTTTCTCCTGGCTGCCCCACAGAGCCTTGTCCCCTGTCCACGTAGCCCTGGGTTCTCCACCCAGCACTTCCAAGTAGCAGAAGCCAGGGTCCCTGAACCACCTCTACACCTGCGGCAGGAAAACCTCAGACCTCCTCACCACCTACCCCCACCAGCCAGGCAGCAGGCAGATGGGGGGGGGGGCAAGATCATACGGCCCAGTTTAGACTGGCCAGCCCAGTGTTTGCTCTCCTTGTTTTATCTTGACCTTGGACTCTGAGGCAGGGAAGCCAGTTTCCTAGCCAAAAGCCATCTCCCAGCAAGCCCCCACCTTCCCCTGGCTCATCTCTTCTCCCTCCACCATCATCAGCCCTCAACACACTTTCAAGCTAAGCCGGCTTAGGTTTCAAACCTTTCTGTTGTATTTTCTTCCTACTGCCAGCCCAGCCCAAAGCCTGCTTTCAGACTCTGAGGTGACCCTTCCGGAAGAATATCACACTGATAAAGAGTATTCCTTTTTTATCCTAACTCACCGACACCAAGGCATGCTCCATCGTCAAATACCACCTTTCCCATGCAGGGAGAAGGGAGGTGGCCAGTGGGCCGCATCTCAGTACAGACTTGGCATTTGCTCTCAGGTTCGAGGGATCCAGAGGGTCTGGACTAGCCTGGGGCTACTGCGTGGCCACCGCCCGCTTGCCATCTGGACGGGAGCACCCAGCGTTTAAAATCCGTGGCAGTGGCAGGAAAGAGGGAGATGCTGCAGCCCCTCGCCCCTGTTTGTTTGTTTGTTTGTTTGTTTGTTTTCCTCTCTATTACCTCTTCTCCTCAGGGAGGCCCTGTGCTGAAAGGAAACTTGGCTCAATTCCATGGAGATACACTCTGGAAAGGGGTGACTCTATTAAGGAGCTAAACTGGGCATGGGAAATCCAAGTCTGGAGACTGGTAAGGAAGGGGGGGGGGCTTTTTCAAAAATCAGTAAATTGGTGTTAATTTTTTCTTTGATATATGGGGCAATTTTAAAGCATGAAGACACTCCACACTGAAAGGGAGTGACCCCCAGAAAGCCGTGGGAGCTAAAGTTAGAGAACTGTGTTGATCCTGGCTCTGCCCCTGGGCCCTCTTAGGCCGGCTCAGCCCAGGCTGCAGAGGGCGGAGGCGGGCCCGCGAGGCTTAGGTCGGTCCTTCGGGGGTCTTACAGAGTTGCCCCTGGGAAAGGTCCCTCAAAAGGTGCAGATCGGCCGACTCTCATTCCACGTTTCCTTTTGTACACCGATCTGAGAGCGCTTGCTCTTGTCCGCATCGAGGGCTTTTTAGCTTTCCTAGACCGAATTCTTCCCCCTCCTCCCGCCCTTTTTGAAAATCTTACTCCGAGGCTTTTCATTTCTATTGTACATTGAAATATCAATCTATTCTATTGCCCTCATTTTCCTCCTTTTATTCTTTCTCCATTTTTCACTGACAGCATCCCTCGACCCCCTCCGTGTAGTGATGTGTGTGTGTATGTGTGTTTTGGGGCTATCATATCCTCTCAGCCCTCTCTGCTCTGCGGTGGAGGTGGAAGAGCCAAAAGGGTCCCTCTCAGACAACTGGGGCTTTGGAGACAGTGGCTGAAAGTCGGAAATGGAAATGCAATCCCGGCATCGAAGTCTCCCGCTGCGCGGCTTCGGGTTCTTTCCATCCACGAGCTCTAGGGGATTATGCCAGGGCCAGAACCAGGGCTCCCCACGCCTTGCCCGCACGCTTCCGCCTGCTTTCTGGTTTATTCAGAGAAAAAAAAAATCCAGTTTCTCCCCAACCCTTAGCCCCAACCCCAATCCAGTCACAGCGACCGTTTTTTTTGGGTAAGGCTCAGTCTCCCCCATAGCCAACCTAAACCTAAATCTAGAGGGAGGCGCCCAGGAACAGTCCGAGTCTCTCCAGACCCCTTTGAGTCGGCCAAATTCAGCCTCCCCCTCCTCCCTCTCCCTCCCTCCCGCCTGCTGGGGGGGGGGCGTTGCCCTGTCCCTTTAAATCTCGCAGCTCCCCCTTCTTCGCCCCTTCCGAGAGCCAATCAGCAGAGACTTGTTTCCTTTTGCCCCGCCCCACAGCGAGGGGTGGGAACACCTGGAGACCGGGCCCCGGAGTCACGTGCGTTGGCCGCGTCACGTGGGCGCGGGAGGGGTGCCTAGGGGAGCCGGGCGGGAGCCGGCGGATTTCTTAATGAAGTGTCTCCGCATGCGTAGAGGGAATGTAGGGAGGTAGGTGGAAGCACCAGGAGGAGGGGAGGGGAGAAGAGGGAAGGGAGGAGGGATGGGGGAGGGGAAAAGGGAGCGAGGTGTCTCCCCAGCTCGCTGCCTCTGGCAAGTGGAGTTTTTAAAAAGCTCGAGCAGATCATGTCATGACGACTTCGCTGCTCTTGCATCCGCGCTGGCCGGAGAGCCTTATGTACGTCTATGAGGACAGCGCGGCGGAGAGCGGCAGCGGAGGCGGCGGCGGGGGAGGCGGCGGCGCGGGCGGCGCGGGGGGCGGCTGCAGCGGAGCGAGCCCCGGCAAAGCCCCCAGCATGGACGGGCTGGGCAGCAGCTGCCCGGCCAGCCACTGCCGCGACCTGCTTCCACACCCCGTGCTGGGCCGCCCGCCGGCTCCCCTGGGCGCCCCACAGGGTGCCGTCTACACGGACATCCCGGCCCCGGAGGCGGCGCGCCAGTGCGCCCCACCGCCGGCGCCCCCCACCTCGTCCAGCGCCACCCTGGGCTACGGCTACCCGTTCGGTGGCAGCTACTACGGCTGCCGCCTGTCGCACAACGTGAACCTGCAGCAAAAGCCTTGCGCCTACCACCCGGGCGATAAATACCCGGAGCCGTCGGGCGCCCTGCCCGGTGATGACCTGTCCTCCAGGGCCAAGGAGTTCGCCTTCTACCCCAGCTTCGCCAGCTCCTACCAGGCGATGCCCGGCTACCTGGACGTGTCGGTGGTGCCTGGGATCAGCGGGCACCCGGAGCCGCGTCACGACGCGCTCATCCCCGTCGAAGGCTACCAGCATTGGGCTCTCTCCAACGGCTGGGACAGTCAGGTGTATTGCTCCAAGGAGCAGTCGCAGTCCGCTCACCTCTGGAAGTCTCCCTTTCCAGGTAAGGAAGGGGCGCGAGCGCCGCCGCCGCCGCCGCCGCCGCAGCAGCAGCAGCCAGGGACCCCTCCCCGCCCTGCCTGCCCCGGGGCTCCGCGCCTCAGCCACCCCCGCCGTCTGGCCCCGGCGCGCCGGCTCTGCTGGGCTGCCGCTGGAGCCGGCCGGGCGAGCTGCGCTGAGGAATGCGCCGGGGAAGAAATCTGCTCCGACACGTTCCCCGGAGCTGCCCGGCCGAGAGTGAAGCAATCACAGGCGCCCGAGCGCCGGGCTGCCGGCTCGGCTCGAGTCGGGAGCTCGCCTCCTCCTCCCCCAGCCCGCTCTAGTCTCTCGCGCGGCTTTTGGCCCCCGAAGCCCGCTTCCAGCCAGGAATGGGGGTGGGGTGGGTTTTGGGTGCTTTGGAATCCGAAACCACCAGGACAAAAGCCTCAACCCACCGAATAATTGAGGGGGAAAAAAAAAGAACAATCTTGCCTGAATTTTCAAGATCGTTCAAGCACTAGATAGGTTTTTGTTGTTGTTGTTTTTTGAATAGGGATCTAATTTGCCGGGTCCAAAGAAATGCAGAATATTTTCTTTTCTTAATTTATTTTAAGAATTCGGCCACGAATTTTCTGATCCTTAAAGGAGCAGAACTAAAATCTCTGGAAAGGATGTGGCGAGAAGGGGGTTTGTATCCCTCTCCTGGGTTATAAAATTTTCTTTGCCTCTCTGGTATCCTGAGCTCAAATCCTGTGGGTGTTCCCACTGCCAACTCCCCCAAATGTCAGGGAGAGAGTTCTATGCCTCAAACACAGAAAAAGGGGAATGAGGATGAGAAGTGAGGGACTGAAGACCTGTTCTGGATACATCTGGGATCCAGGCCCAAGCTAGGGACCTCTAGGTCTTTGCCTGTGTATGG
>NW_024425119.1:43615254-43633308 GCF_017311325.1 Ursus maritimus
ATTTCTATTGTACATTGAAATATCAATCTATTCTATTGCCCTCATTTTCCTCCTTTTATTCTTTCTCCATTTTTCACTGACAGCATCCCTCGACCCCCTCCGTGTAGTGATGTGTGTGTGTATGTGTGTTTTGGGGCTATCATATCCTCTCAGCCCTCTCTGCTCTGCGGTGGAGGTGGAAGAGCCAAAAGGGTCCCTCTCAGACAACTGGGGCTTTGGAGACAGTGGCTGAAAGTCGGAAATGGAAATGCAATCCCGGCATCGAAGTCTCCCGCTGCGCGGCTTCGGGTTCTTTCCATCCACGAGCTCTAGGGGATTATGCCAGGGCCAGAACCAGGGCTCCCCACGCCTTGCCCGCACGCTTCCGCCTGCTTTCTGGTTTATTCAGAGAAAAAAAAAATCCAGTTTCTCCCCAACCCTTAGCCCCAACCCCAATCCAGTCACAGCGACCGTTTTTTTTGGGTAAGGCTCAGTCTCCCCCATAGCCAACCTAAACCTAAATCTAGAGGGAGGCGCCCAGGAACAGTCCGAGTCTCTCCAGACCCCTTTGAGTCGGCCAAATTCAGCCTCCCCCTCCTCCCTCTCCCTCCCTCCCGCCTGCTGGGGGGGGGGCGTTGCCCTGTCCCTTTAAATCTCGCAGCTCCCCCTTCTTCGCCCCTTCCGAGAGCCAATCAGCAGAGACTTGTTTCCTTTTGCCCCGCCCCACAGCGAGGGGTGGGAACACCTGGAGACCGGGCCCCGGAGTCACGTGCGTTGGCCGCGTCACGTGGGCGCGGGAGGGGTGCCTAGGGGAGCCGGGCGGGAGCCGGCGGATTTCTTAATGAAGTGTCTCCGCATGCGTAGAGGGAATGTAGGGAGGTAGGTGGAAGCACCAGGAGGAGGGGAGGGGAGAAGAGGGAAGGGAGGAGGGATGGGGGAGGGGAAAAGGGAGCGAGGTGTCTCCCCAGCTCGCTGCCTCTGGCAAGTGGAGTTTTTAAAAAGCTCGAGCAGATCATGTCATGACGACTTCGCTGCTCTTGCATCCGCGCTGGCCGGAGAGCCTTATGTACGTCTATGAGGACAGCGCGGCGGAGAGCGGCAGCGGAGGCGGCGGCGGGGGAGGCGGCGGCGCGGGCGGCGCGGGGGGCGGCTGCAGCGGAGCGAGCCCCGGCAAAGCCCCCAGCATGGACGGGCTGGGCAGCAGCTGCCCGGCCAGCCACTGCCGCGACCTGCTTCCACACCCCGTGCTGGGCCGCCCGCCGGCTCCCCTGGGCGCCCCACAGGGTGCCGTCTACACGGACATCCCGGCCCCGGAGGCGGCGCGCCAGTGCGCCCCACCGCCGGCGCCCCCCACCTCGTCCAGCGCCACCCTGGGCTACGGCTACCCGTTCGGTGGCAGCTACTACGGCTGCCGCCTGTCGCACAACGTGAACCTGCAGCAAAAGCCTTGCGCCTACCACCCGGGCGATAAATACCCGGAGCCGTCGGGCGCCCTGCCCGGTGATGACCTGTCCTCCAGGGCCAAGGAGTTCGCCTTCTACCCCAGCTTCGCCAGCTCCTACCAGGCGATGCCCGGCTACCTGGACGTGTCGGTGGTGCCTGGGATCAGCGGGCACCCGGAGCCGCGTCACGACGCGCTCATCCCCGTCGAAGGCTACCAGCATTGGGCTCTCTCCAACGGCTGGGACAAGTCAGGTGTATTGCTCCTGGAGCAGTCGCAGTCCGCTCACCTCTGGAAGTCTCCTTTCCAGGTAAGGAAGGGGGCGCGAGCGCCGCTCGCCACCGCCCGCCGCAGCAGCAGCAGCCAGACCCGCTCCCAGCCTGCCTGCCCGGGGCTCCGCGCCTCAGCCACCCCGCCGTCTGGCTCCCGGCGCGCCGGCTCTGCTGGGCTGCCGCTGGAGCCGGCGGCGAGCTGCGCTGAGGAATGCAGCCGGGAAGAAAATCTGCTCCGACACGTTCCCCGGAGCTGCCCGCCGAAGTGAAGCAATCACAGGCGCCGAGCGCCGGGCTGCCGAGCTCGGCTCGAGTCGGGAGCTCACGCCTCCCTCCTCCCCCCAGCCTCGCTCTAGTCTCTCCGCGCGGCTTTTGCCCCGAAGCCCGACTTCCAGCCAAGGAATGGGGGTGGGGTGGGTTTTGGGTGCTTTGGAATCCGAAACCACCAGGACAAAAGCCTCAACCCACCGAATAATTGAGGGGGAAAAAAAAAGAACAATCTTGCCTGAATTTTCAAGATCGTTCAAGCACTAGATAGGTTTTTGTTGTTGTTGTTTTTTGAATAGGGATCTAATTTGCCGGGTCCAAAGAAATGCAGAATATTTTCTTTTCTTAATTTATTTTAAGAATTCGGCCACGAATTTTCTGATCCTTAAAGGAGCAGAACTAAAATCTCTGGAAAGGATGTGGCGAGAAGGGGGTTTGTATCCCTCTCCTGGGTTATAAAATTTTCTTTGCCTCTCTGGTATCCTGAGCTCAAATCCTGTGGGTGTTCCCACTGCCAACTCCCCCAAATGTCAGGGAGAGAGTTCTATGCCTCAAACACAGAAAAAGGGGAATGAGGATGAGAAGTGAGGGACTGAAGACCTGTTCTGGATACATCTGGGATCCAGGCCCAAGCTAGGGACCTCTAGGTCTTTGCCTGTGTATGGGGGGGGGGAGCAGAATTCACCGATGTCCTGTTCCTGTTCCAACTGAGGCTGTTTCTGAACCAGCGGGGATCCTGCAATCCCCACCATTCCCCAGGGGAGAAAGATCAGTCCCAGGTTTGTCAAAATCACTATCAGGAGCTTTGGATTCATCACAGGGCTGAGAAATTGCAAATCCAAAGCCTGAGTCTGCTCTGGCTGTAAGCAGAGCCAGGTGGGAGAGGGCTGACTGGCTCCGTACTAATGCCTACAGGAATCCTGGGGGCGGGGGGGGGGGGGGGGGTGGCATGGAAGCCATAGATGTCTCTCCATACTATCCAGAGGGCCCCCCAGCTCTACATGTGAGTCCAGGGACATTTTCACTGGGAATTAGAGATCTGAAGACCTCCTAAGGGTGGGCCTGAAATTCCTTTGCAGGCGGGATTGGAGCAAGAGCAGATGGTGAAAAATCACTGACTGATATTAGAAAGTGTAGAAGATAACATTCTTGCAAATATGAGATTACTTAGTATAACACAACTGAATATCAGGGTGGGACCCACACTAGGCACCCCATTTCTGGCTGCCAGGATGATAGAATTTTAGTACATGGTATCATGCATTACCTGTTCTGAATTGGCAATAATATTTTATATAATAATTTCTGTTATCAGCCTCCTAAAAGGAAACACATGATAATGCATTTCTAGAAGACAGACAATTCACATGTAAGTATACAGTAAGGTATTATAGATAGATGGCCCTTTACTCCACCATCTCACCCAAACGGAAAACTCTTTAGGACACAGGGCTCAGGCAGGAATTCCTGAAGCAGGGGGAGCCGGTAGGCCATGCTAAGGGGCCGAAGGGCAGGGGAGCAGATGCCCACCTCGCCCACTGTGGGCAGAGGCATAGGTCTAGAGCAATGGACAATGGGTTTAGTGTGGAGAGGTGACGAAAAGGAGCTGCGCTGGCATCGCTGTGTATGCATGTGAAGCGAGGTGGCGGTGAAGGATTGGAAACCAGCTCAGAAATATCCTTGAGCAAAATGAACATCTTAAAGATTCCCAGGGAAAAAAGAAACCTGCTAAAAATAAACACTTTTTGATCATAGCCTCCTAGAGAAAAATATCTTTGAAATAAAAAAAATACAGCCCAATTGAGATTTACTATACTTGCAAATTACTGCGTGGAAATGGATATAAAACCCACTGTCTCAGCAGCTATAAGCTCACACTCCCTGTGTGGAAACAGACTCGGGCTGTTATATCTCAGTGAGTGCAGACGTCCAGGCAAAAAGCAGATGAAAAAGAACTTACCTTCAGACACCCTCCATCTTTCTACCCACACAGAGATCTTTTAGAAGTAGTGAGATTTCCAGATAACTCTGTCTATGCAATTGTGGTTTGTTCCGGCAGCATCTGGGCATAAACACTACTGTCTCTCTTTAGCGCCTCTGGCTCTGAGAAACCTCACTATGGCAGTCTGGGCTGCTGTGGGATATGGAGGCAATTGTTCGGAAAGATCCAGATAATTAGGGCCAAGATCTGTTGTGGCTTCTTCCCTCCCCCAATTATACAGACCCTTGTTTCATTGCTTTTTCCCCCCTTCCTATGATGAGTGTAGGCACTTTTTTTTTCTTTTTTACAGAGAGACACAAAAATTCCAAGAGAGAATCAGCAGAAATTCTAAGAGAGAATCAGAACATGGGGGTGGGGGGTTGGGCAGGGAGAGACAGAGTCAGATAAGATTGGGGGAGAGCAATAGAATGAAATAGTGGGTTCTTTGGGCCATACTGGAAGTCCCTACTGACAAGCCTTTGGATTATGGCTGAGAAGAGCAGCTAGGATTTCTAGCTGGACAAAGTCCTCTTCAGAGCGCAGAGCCCTGTTGTAGGAGTAAGTGGTCAAGAGCAAGTGGGCAGTGGGAACCTATCCACAGGACCCCAAGAGAAGGTGACAGCTGATAACTGATCTGATTTTTCTTCACTTCTCAAAGGTGTCTATTAGGTCCCCAGGTATGAAGGGGTTTATGTGTGTATGTGTGTCTGGAGGGATGTTAGAGAAGGTTTGATTGTAAAATTAATAACCAAGTCCCCTACTTACTTTAGGCAGTATAGACACAACTCGAGGTCTGAGCTTCCAGATGTTTCCATATCTGTAGATCCTAATTCCTTCCCAGGCAAGACAGCAGACAATGAAAGGAAGCTTCTTTGAAAAGGCAAGACTAAAAGGTATTTTCCCAAGAGGCCAAAACAACCAACATTTTGGTCAGATCCAGTAAGAACTTTGGCAAGTCAATCCTTAGCGTCCTATAGAGAAAAATAGCCAGTTTAGTCCAGGTAGCTGCTCTTTAAAACCGATTTTTAAGGATTGTGTTGATTAAACCTCATTGGAAATTTAGAGTTGGGGTTTAGATGATCCAGAATTGGGTAGGCAACTGTGAGCATTTCCAGAAAGTAAGATGAAAAGTCAGGGACAATTAGCTGGTTAATTCTGGAACCAAAACCCACTTTATCTCATTTAGCTCTCCAGGGAAGAGGAGCCTATTTCCATTTTAGGACTGACAGTGTCATTATGTCGAATCAGAAAAATCTTGGTTTAAAATCTGGCTCTGCCACTTTAGTTATTTTACCCACTCTGAGCTTCAGATTCCTCATCTTGTAAATTGGGTTTAATAAAATAAGCCTGAAAAAATGTTCTGAGGATTTAAATTTAAAAAAAAAGAAAAGAAAAGAAACACCACCAAACGCCTCATGGTAACAGTACTTACCCTCTTTGTTTTACTCTTTTCCCGGAATTATCAATCTCCTGAATCATAGTTACATCTGTAGGAGTAAAACAAACTTGAGAACTGAGAAATTTTTACAAAATTATCTTGTACAAAAAATTCTTTTTAACCTAAAGGATCTTCTCTGTTAAAGTGAAGCTGTTTTGTTTTTCAGATTTTTTTTTTAAACCTTGGCCTGTTCCTACACAGGCAGAGAAAAGTGACAAGCCCCACAATTTTCCTGAGAACTTGTCATCATGAAGACAGCCAAGCCAGGCCACTGGAAACCCCTCTTTCACATATTCCTCCGAGCACTTAATTTCCTACTGCATTCGATTGTGACCTCTTCTCTTTCCAGCCTGTATAGACAAGTATTCCTGGGTGAGAGCAGACCCAGTGGGAATGGGTGTAGGGAAGGTGTTTTATGAGGGTGGGGTGAGAACAAGCGTTTCAGGAAGAGCTTTGTGCCTGTGTTCTGGACTGCCTGTCCACTTCCAGAGGGCAGTGAGAATGAGGGGGAACCCCAAATATTCACTCCTCATCATTAGTTTCTGCCTAAAGGAGTCTAAAAATTATAAAAATTATATTTTTAAAAATTGAGGGGTGAATTATTCAGATAATCCCCCTAATTCCCCGCTTCAACCTTGAAACCCTGGCAATGACCTTTTTATTAACAGAGGTGAGTGTGGAACGGAAGGGGGATGTAAGTGACATATATTGTTCTGAGTTCCTGTGAAATTCACACAGCATAAAGAAATTGACCTAGTAGCGGTTGGGATAACAAGGTATTTAGGGTGGCTAGGGTTCCTGTATGCGATGGAGACAGTTTCTCTCAGCTTTGGAGAAATGGAGAGGAGAGGGGGTTGGAGCAGAATTTGCTCTGTTTTGGTGAGTGGGTATTTGGGGGGAGGGAGCAAGAAAAGGCACTGAATTCTTTTTGTAGAAGACTTATGTAAACCGCTGGGTTTAACCCCAGAAGGGCTCTCCTAGTGCCTCCTTTGGTGGGCAGCCCCTGGGGCATGGATTCTACGTCCAGGGCCCGATCCCCTACATCTCCCATCCAGGATCTCTCAACTTGAATGTTGTTAAGTGGCTCACTACGTTGGCGCCTGCCTAGAGTGATTGGCTCCCAAGCAGGCTGGCATCCCCTGGACACTTTTCTTCTCTATCTGTTAGTATAGGTCTCAGATTCCTAGGGCAGAAGCAGTGACCAAGGCATGAGGCCCCACTTGGTGTTCTGTGCCCACTGAAGCTCTCTCCCTTCCTGCCATGCCCTCCCTCAAACATACAACAGAACACCTTCCCCTGATAATGGGACACAGTTTACGCTAATAGCTGCCCAAGTGACCTAACTGCCGGAAGGAGGAATTTTCCTGAATATTTGCAATCCTCTAGGCCCTCAGACCAGGGTGGAATTTGTAGGGACCCTTTTAAGAGTACAGGATTCTAATAACAAATGCTGTGCAGAGCGGTATTGGAGCCTGAGGCAAAAGGAAAAATCAGTACTACTGGTCCCATGTTTATTTAAAATTTGTTATTTTGTTTATCATTAATTTTTTTTGCATTCATTCTGATTTTTTAAACATTGCATTAAAATGTTACCTATCTCGATTCCCCAGTGTCTGGCTCCCCCTCTTTTAAAGTTTTCACCCGAGGCAACACATCCAGGGCCTCGCCTTAGTCATGGCCTTGCTAGTAACAGAGGCGCAAAGGATCAGGGGGCAATTTGTCTGTCCCTTAGAGCCCCTGCTGGAACCTCGAGCCCACTCCGTGGAGCAGCCTGGGGCGCACAGCCCGGTCGCGCCAGGGTCCAGGCACGAGACTCACTTCCTGCCGCCCGGCTTCTTTCTCCCCCCAGACGTGGTTCCCCTGCAGCCCGAGGTGAGCAGCTACCGGCGTGGGCGCAAGAAACGCGTGCCCTACACAAAGGTGCAGCTGAAGGAGCTAGAGAAGGAGTACGCTGCCAGCAAGTTCATCACCAAAGAGAAGCGCCGGCGCATCTCTGCCACCACGAACCTCTCTGAGCGCCAGGTCACCATCTGGTTCCAGAACCGACGGGTCAAAGAGAAGAAGGTGGTCAGCAAATCCAAAACGCCTCATCTCCACTCGACCTGACCGCCCAACCGGCCACCCGCCCCGTCTATTTATGTTGCCGCTTTGTACCATTACCGAACCCAACGAAGGACACTTCGCCGGTGCAGACGAATATTTAATGTTAACAAGAAAGAGTGACTGCGCCGTGGGAGGCAGAGAGGATCAGAGGGCGCGCTCGGCAGCCCCCTACTCCCCACCCCATCCTCAACCCCCAGCCCCATGCAGACGGGACCCACCAGGCCTCAGGAGCTTTGGCGGTGGATCTGGGTGGGCTGTGGGAGGAAGGCTGACGGCCTCCACTCCCCTTCGCCCTCATCCCTCGCCTTGCCAGAAAGCTGAGTGGTAGGGGGCAAAGAGCCCGATCATTCCAACCAAAGCAGGGTTGGGGAACCCGAATGACCCCACTCTTGCCTCATCCTTTGCCCAGGCAGGTTGATGACCCTCCGAGGGTGGGGCCCCGGGGCAGGACCTGGTGAGCTCTCACCATCCTTCCAGTTTCTCTTCCTGTTCCCTGTCCCTCCCACACTCCTTAGTTAGGCAAGACTTCCCAGTTAAGATTTTCTGTGCATATTTTAAAAGTCGCATTAATATTAATGATAATTGTTAGGGATCTGGCATCGTGATTGGAGTACGGACGGCGCATAGGTGTTCTTTCCTTCCTGTTTCAACAAAAGCTGGAATTGGTGGAGGAGCTGCCTACCCCCACCTCAACCCGGAAACTGAATTTCTCTGGAGCCAACTTTGCCCCACTTCCTCCTCTCTGCTGCTGTCTCAGTCAACGTGCAGAAATCCAAGGAGAATGGAAACTCCAACCACGCTGCTAAATCTCTCTCTCTCTCTCTCTCTCTCTCTCTCTCTCTCCCCCCCCCCACCTCCTTCCCTCTCTCTACTGGGGATCAGGCCAGGTACAGAAGCAGAACATTTTTCTAAGGAAAGGACAAACTCCTCTTCCAAGGGGATGGAGCGTGGGTCCCAGCAGAGCCCCTGTCCAGTTGCCTCTCCGTGGAGGCAATCGCTGAGGAGAGAGCCTCACACTTTCACTTTTACTGATCGTCCAGAGGAAAGCAGTTTTCTTCCAGGAGGCCAAGATAGCCAGCCCCCAATTAACCGGCTAATGTACACGCTGGCTAACATACCCTCCTCAGAGGCCAACCTGCGGCGGAGGGGGAGGTCCCGCACCTTCTCCCTTCCCACTGGTGCGTTACAAAACAGTGTTCTTTTGAAATGTGCATCAGAAATAGGCTTTTTTAAAATGTCGTGTATCTGTATATAGTATTGTGATGTCTGAATGACAATGTACTGAATGCAAAAAGGAAAAAAACCCACAAACCTGTTTTTAAAATAAAATCTTTTTTTTTTTTTGCCTTGATTTTATTACTCAGATTCCTTCTGCAGACCCTTCTGTCCACTGGCTCATCGGCGTCTTCTTCGCTGCCCCAACTCAGCCAGAGTGGGCGAGGGGAGGAGTGTAGACAGCACCCCAGGGGGGTACATTTCAAACTCATATTTTGTTCCACTCATGTTTTTTAAAGTGAGTTATTTGGGTTATTTGGGTTGTTGATGGGATCTAGATAGGAGAAAACTCCTTCGGAATAGATGAGTGTGTGTTGGGGGGAGAAGGGTGTAATCAGCGACTGGGAAGGCCCGGAAGCAGGTGGGTGAGAAAAGTACGCTGCCCGTGGTCGTGGACTTCAGTTAATGGTTTAGAAGCTGAGGAGGAAGCACCCAGCCAGAGCTGGATGCTGTGGTGGTAGCGGTGGCCCCCCGCGGTGGGGAGCTAATCTTGGGCTTCCGGGCACTGCCCACCAGAGGGTCCGCAACCCCTCCAGCCAGTTCAGGGCTGGGGCTGGGAGGGGGTCTGCACAGCCTGTCCTGCTGGGGGTGGCTGGGAGCTCAGCGCTCCTAGGCTGCTCTCTTTTCTTCCCCATCAGTTCATGCAGAGGTGTCAGGCCACTAGGACCCCTTGGCCCCCCAGGTCATAAGGCAACCCCACCTTTTTTCCCCCAGCATTCCTGGGGATCACAGTCTTCTAGGCCGTCAGGAGCCGTGTAGACTCTGCCATTAATTTGTTTTCCCTGTCGTGTCCGTCCGTACCTATCTCCCTATCTGGCGGAGTTAATGAGATCGTTAAGTTGTCAGGTTAAGAGACTTTTAAAAAGCAATATAGCCTAAAACAATGTTATCTCAGATTAAATCTTTACTGCAGCAATTTTTATTTATATATAATATTTTTCCTCTCCTGAGACACAGAAAGACTGGAGGCATTGGATTGGAAATCAGAGCTCTCCGGTCTCCCTTTGTCTGACGGCTGAGGTTCTTACAATTTTATTTAAATAAATGTTTCTGGGGGTGAAACACACACACACACACACACACACACACACACACACACACACCATGGAGTCAGAGAGAGACAAAGAGCCTGAAGAATTTATCCTCTATAGAGGCTCTGCTACTGATGGGGCCGCCAGTCTGACTCTACTCCACTTCAACTCTGGCTTAACTATCAAAGAATCACATGCTGGGAAGTGGGGGTTCAGGGGATATAGGTGAAGCTCCCAGCAATAAGGTTCATTTTTAATTCCATCTTCCCTTCTCTCACCACTTGCCACCTTAACCTCTTCCCAAAACCCTGAGTCTCTCCTGAAATGGAAAGAGTTGAAAATTAAATGTGTGTGTCAGAAAAGGGAATTGAGCAGACAAGAAGCCTGGGGCTCTCTTGATATGGGTCCCCATCCCTCTTGACTTGCAGATACACTGGCTTTTTCCCATGACAACTGTCGATACAGTGGAAGTTGGAGACTGTAGGGAAAGAGAAGTCTAGAGTTCTCCAAGGGATCCCTCTACTTCTGCACACAAACTCACAGAGAGTCTAATGAGCGACTCTTCCCACACAGAGGGACCCTCCCTAAAGCCCCAGAAGGGGGCGATGGAAAAAAGGAGAAGGCTCATGAAGGCTCATTGGGGTTGCATTGGGAAAACCCAGGCAAAGACGGCAGTCCCTCTGAGTCCCCGGGAGCCCCGGTGTGCCCGGGGTGTTTAGGACTGTCTCTTACACTGGGTTAAATATGCCTGAATGTGTTCTGGAGAATTATCATGTCTGGATCGATTTTGGAGACGCCTCTCCCATAAGAGTAAGCAAGCGTGAGAATGGAAACTCCTGTGCGAGACAGGTATCGTGCGAGTGTGTACTCTCGGGAGGCAAAGATGGGAACACTGGGAACACATATTATTCTCTTCCTGATTGTGTGGGTCCCTTACCTTTCCTTCCTCCAAGAGCTGGCATTCTCTCGGGGGAGTCTGCGAGGCATTCCTGTGAAGGTGTATGTGAGCACGTGCACGCCCGTGTGCGTGTGCGCGTGTATGTGTGTGTGTGGGGGAGAATTTTGACCAGTGGAGATTTTCCCGTGTGCGTACAAGCCTATAAGTAGGAATGTTGTCATCTCAGGGTGTAGCGCATGTTTAGTTTTCTTCACTCAAATCTGTAAGAAGCCTTTCTTTCCAAGGCCAATCTCCTAGTGCTCATGTGAGAATGGGGCTCCACTCTGTGTGAGGGTGCAGGGGGTACAAGAGGTGTGAAGGGCTGAGAGCACAGAGGCTGCCCCTGGAAACAGACAATCTCTGTCCCCTGGGACTGGGGCTCCTGTGATCGGTCTCATAATCCAGCGGCACTCCCTGCTCCCCACGCCCCCCCTCCCCAGGCGGGGACCGAGGGACTTGGCTGGGCTGGAGCCCCACAGGACTCTCCATCTAGAGGTCACTCTACCAAGCTGCCAGGGAAGGCTCAGATCCTTTCCTGGGCTTGGGGGGAAACCCTTCCCCACCCCCATCTTCGTCCCCAGACCTAGGCCAGCAGACCGGGCCTTTCAGCCTGTAGTCCCACAGCTAAGAACCCACCTGCAGGAGCAAGGCCAGCAGTTCCCAGGGAGATCCCTCCACGACTGTCTCCAAACCCTCTGCTCCTGAGGCTGATCCACGGGCCAGTGTGGTGTGAGGCGGGGGCGGCCCTGGGACATTCTCCATCTCTCAGAGGATTGGAGCTGGGAACCCTGCGGCAGGTCCCCCAATTCAAAAGCAAGCTCCCCCCCCCCCCAGGATCCACCTGTGCCCGACGTGGCTGGTGTCGGGAGCCCACCCCTCAAAAAGCTCCTGGTGCTGGTTTCGGCCGAAGTGTATCCAGACCTGCGCTGGTGGAGGATTGAGGGGCCCTGGGGAGCGAGGGGCTTCTGGGAGGAGGAGGGGGCCAGAGCCTTTGCGCAACCAACCAGGCTCTTCCTCTTTTAGCCTTGACCGTGACTAGATCTTTCTGACCTTGACATCACAGGGAGCACAGGGAAGGGGGGCAGGGTGGAAAAGGCCTTGATCTTCCGGTGGCCAGAGCAGTGGAGGGCCGCTCGCCCCCTGGACGCGCCATCCCCCTTCCCGCCAGAGCCAGCCGCCTCTGTTTACACACAGAGGAGGTGTGGTCTCCAGTCTAGACAGCGGCGCTAATAACGCCCATAAAAGGCGGCCTCTCCAGAGATGTTCGGCAACTCGGCTCCCGCGCGCCTACCGCTGGCCGCTCCCTCCGCCTCCTGCGCCCCGCCCTCCTCGGATACCGAGGCTGGGCCTGCGGCGGCCCTGGGGAGGGGGCACCCAGAAGGTTTCTAGAGGCTGAGAAACCCCGCCCCGCACCCTTCTGAACCTCTTCTGTCTCCAGAGGTAAGTAGACCCCCGCTCTCCCAGCCCAGCCTCGAGGTTAACAGCACCTCCTCCCACCCCCACGCGCCAGGCGATGGCCCCCACCCCAGGCCCCCCGCGCCCCCCGCCCCGGGGACTGGGGGCTTGGATTTGGGAAGCTGTGGAGGCTAGGCAGAGTAGACCCCGAGCAGATCTCAGCGTCTCCCCAGTGCTAGGCCTGGCCAGAGGCCATGGTCACAGCGAGCCGCTGGCTGTGGGGCAGAGGGCACTCGGGTAGTCCTCACCCCATACCGAGCTTCGAGGTCGCCGAGACCAGGCCCCGGGCTCCCGGATACGGTGCAGGCGGCTGTGGGTGTGGCGTTTGATGAGAGTGGTGTGTTTTTTGTTTTTTTTTTAACTCGGTCCCCACACCTTTCCCAACACTCAGTAATTTACTAGGCGGAGGAGATCCTCTGCTGGCGGAGGGGGAAAGTGTCAGAGCCGCGAAACCAGTTAACTGTTAGTGCGCTGAAAGGACAGAGAAAATGGGGGAAGAGGGCCCATGTAGGGATGTTCAGGTGAGAGGTGGAGAGATGGCCTCCCAGATGTTGCCGCCTGGGACCCCCCCCTTCCCATTTCCGGAGTGGCAGTCAGGCTGGGGTCTTGTGGAGGGAGGGGCCCCAGAGATGCCGCAGAAGGGGTGGAGGAGGTAAGGTCGCTGCTGACCGCAGGCCGCTTGTGTGAGCCTGAAAGCCTGACTGGGCCCCTCACCCCAGGTTCCTCTAATGCACCGCCCCCTCCCCGCCCCAGGCTGCAGATGCCTAGAAAGCAGCACCTGGAGAAGGGGTCTCCCAATCTTCCTCTCAAATCCCGGACACCCAGAGGGGTGGCTGGGAGCCAGGTGGGCTCCAACCCCTGGAGGAGTTAGTGAAGGAGAGAAAAATGAGACCGAGCCCCCCTACCTCCACCCCCAGCCTTGTCTGAACCCAACAAAGAGGCTGTACCAAACCTGAGCTGCCTCAAAAGAACGAAATAGAGAGGTCTGAAGGCTCGGGTGGGGGCCCAGACCTTCCTCATCTGCCGCCCTTCCTCTCCCCTCTCCACGCCCGCTCGGTGCCTATTCACACCCCATCCGCGGCCCAGGCCCTGACTCATTTGCATACGCGGCAGAACCTCTTTCTGCAAACTAGGCAGTGACCTTGAACTGGGCCGCCGAGGCCTCTCGACTGACCGCGGAGAAGGCAGCACCGCGGGGAATAATTCTGACCTCGGGTCCACGGGGGAACCGGCTCCCGGCAGCTCGCAGCCGCTCCGCGGTGGCCCGAGCCTCCCGCAGTCGCCTGGCCCCTGCCCCCAGAGCGGGCACGGACCTTAGAAAGAACTCCCGCCGCCGGGCCTAGCGCGGCGGGGACTCGAGGCCCCGCGCAGAGGCCGCGAAGATGCGGGAGGGATGCAGGCACAGACAGAAGGCGCGGGAGAGGCGGCGGGGCAGCCAGCTGGTGGGTGCTCAGGGCAGGAGGGCTGCCTCGGGTCTTCAAGGAAAGCCTCGGGCCACATCCTAGCCTTCAGTTTTAATTAACCCCTGAGTTAATGAGCGGGGCACGGTTGCGCCAGGCCAGCTGCAGCGGGGGCCGGCGGCTCAGGGGCCAGCAGGCAGGCCGCCTCTTCCCACCTGGTGATTTGATGAATGTGCGGGAAGAGTGGGCGCACAGGGCCCTCAGCAGCTCCAGAGCCTGGGTCTGGCCAATTAGTTTTGCGTGTGGGCTGCAAAGTGCGGGTGGATAAAACTCGGTTAGACGCGGCTGCCCGGTGCTTTGGGTTGCGAGTCCCTCCCGGTCCCCTCCCCGGGCCCCAGTTGGTTCCTGGCGGGCGGCCCCCGCCGGGGCTGGATTTAAAATTGAAGCTTCGCACCCGAGCCTCCCGCCGGCCCCGGGGACCCAGGCTGGGCCCGGCGCTCCGGGGCCCTGTTCGTGGGAGCCCGGCGGAAGGAAGGGGCTCAGCGGCGTGTGTGGCTGGGTGCCTTAAAGGCGGACGGATCCGCGGTGGTGCACTTAGATTGCCTGGGTCGTCCCCAAGATCCTGAGAACCCCTAGGCTCACAGTGGGCCTCGAGGAGCGGGACACGGGGATGCGAACGTTGCTGACGGTTCCAGGCCGCTCTCCTGGAGAGGAAGTCAGGGGCAGCTGCACTCACCGAAGAAGGGTTCGTGTGCGTGCCCTTGTCCACACAGTGGACACCTGGGGGAAACGCCCTTTCCAGATGGGGCCAAATCGAACGGGGAGAAACTGCGCGCCGGGAAGAAGGAAGCCCTCACTCCATTCTCAGTTCCCCCAGCGCTGCATCCGCCGCCCTGTGGCCGCTGCTCTGTGTGCGCGGCGGCCTGGCCAGAGGGCAGCGTGCAGGGCTCTGGGCCGCAGGTTTTCGGGCTAGAGAGGGCCAGGGAGAGGCTGGGACCTTGCTCCTGGAGTCCCCTTTCTGGGAGACTGGAGTCATCTGGAAAGGTAAAAGAGGATGGGAAGAAGCCTGTACCCCACGAGGACTAGGGGTGACTCTGCACGGCTCAGCTCGGCGTCCCTCATACCAACAATAGCCGCGGAGCCCAGAGGCCCGGAGGCCCGGAGACCTTGCTGCCGGCGCAGTGTTCTGACCGAAAACAGCAACAATATTCAAGTCACACCCTGTTTATCTTGACCAAAATAACCCCCAAATAAAATTTTTAAAAATTAAATTTTCAGTGGTGCTCATGAATGCATCTCGAAAAAGAGGCCATGCATAGGATGCTGGAGATGCTGTGACGTGGAATTTGCAGCTCAGGGATGCTCCTTTCTGCAGCCGCGCAGCCCCTTAATCAATTAGGCACAGAAAGGCCAATCCAGGCGGTCTCCTGCCCGCTGCTCGGCGCCCCGGCTCGCGCCGCTCTGACTGGAGGTGACTGCGCGGGGCTAGCATCTCTCCGTTCGGCCTCGGTTGCGGCAAGTGGGCCCGGCGAGCGCGGCGCGGGCTCCTGGGGGCGGGAGGGCCCTGGCCGGGCGGCCCGGCAGCGGGGCGGGGAAGGGGAAGCGGGAGAGGGGCGGGCGCCGCGCTGCGAGCCCTGAGCTGCGCCAGGCAGGGCGACGCTCGCTCGTGCGGACACATTTCTGTCCGAGGGAGCAGTTCTGGTTTGGGATATGAAATCGCCCGGCGAGCTGTGGAATTCCAAGAATCTGCGTTTCTCTCTGCCGCGTCCTGCAGAGGAAAGAGAGAAAAAGGGAGATGAGAATCTTCGGCTTCGGTCTGCTTTTGTAGCTTCGCCTCATTCTCAGATACTTAACTTTCACCTACATGGGTTTTTTTTTTTTTCCCTGCCATATTCTCGTGGGGACTCTTGGTTTCTCCAAATTTCTCTAGATCGTCCGGTGTTTTCTGCATTTAGACGTTTGCTAACTATCTATTTTACCTTATATTACTCAAAGCCGTGCATTGTATAGGAGCCTGAAACAATCAAATGGAAATCCGAGTATTTTGTCTACTAGACACCAATAGAATACACCTAGTTTTGAAGGCTTTGTTTTGGTTTTCACTTTAATCCGCTTATCCGTGTTCTGTGGACCTGGTTGAGATCCGATTGTGGTTTCCAGATGTCGATTAATCTCATCAGTGACCAGCTTTGGGTTCTCAGCCTTCTCCAGAAGGAGCTGCTGAGGTTAGCACCATAAACATAATTTTAAACCCCAACAAGATAATTCTCCGGAGTCCTCTCCCTCACTCCCAGCACACCTACTGGCATTGGCGCTGCTATCTGATGGTCCCAGCAGCAGGCTGGGCTGCTTCTGGGGTGTGGGGGTCTCTTCTGCAGTGGAAGTCTCGAGCCTCTCAGGCCAACCAAGCCCTGCTGGGGTCCCAGAGCCTCTTGCTGCGGAGACTCTGGAAGACCCCCCAAAGCCCATCTGACTTCAGAAGTCACAGGCAAGAGGAGTTCAGGCCCCCAGATTTTCAAAAGCAGGTAGTCAGATCCACATAGAGCTGAGCACCTCCTGTTTTTTTGGCTCCTTCTGCCTCCTTTCTGCATCCTTCTTCTAACGGTGAGTGGAAGTGTGAGGTTGGGGTGGCTCCCAGCTCCAAGGTGGGAGGATACCCAGCATTAACAATTCTCCCATAGTCTTTCCTAGAGGAGAGGACCCCAAGTGTCTCCCAAAATTCCTGAGGAGAAAGAGCTGAGGAAGAGGAGCAGAGCAGGGGCAGGGCTGGGAAAGACAGTGGCAGGGAAACCTGTCCTTATCCCCACTTCGCCTCTACTGTAAATAAACCCCGAGCCAAAGGGCTCATCCGTCTCCTTAAACAGCCAGTAAACTTTATATGACACAATATCTAATAGTAATTTATTGGGGAGATATTGTAAATTCCAACGGTTTTAGTTAATAAAGGAGCTAATTACAGAGGGATAGGCTGTGCTTGGCCAGCTGTTGGCGAGAAGATAATACATCTGGGGGGGTGTGCGTGGTGCAGAAGTGCGTAAGTGTGGGTATTTTTGGTGTGGCTTTTTCCCTCTTGCCCCGGGTCGGGCGATTGCCTCACTCTCTGCGTTAGGTTTTATATGATATTTTAAAAAACTAGAATCCAGCGAATAAATCTGCCCCCGCGTTTTGTTCCCCCCCCAACCCCGAGTGGGGAAGGGGGAAGTTGGAGTTGGTGCGGGGTGGGGGGGATTCGCTGTCCCCACCCATCCCCCTGGCGGCGGCGCCCACGTGAGCTGGGTGGCCAATGGGTGGCCGGTGCAGGTTTAACTATGTTTAATGTCAGATAGCAATAAAGTAGAAGCTGCCGGTCGGGCCCCGAGGAAATGGGCGAGCATAATCTCCTGAATCCCGGGTTTGTGGGGCCGCTGGTGAACATCCACACGGGAGACACGTTCTACTTCCCCAACTTCCGCGCGTCCGGGGCGCAGCTGCCAGGGCTGCCTTCGCTGTCCTACCCGCGCCGCGACAACGTGTGCTCGCTGCCCTGGCCGTCGGCGGAGCCCTGCAATGGCTACCCGCAGCCCTACCTCGGCAGCCCGGTGTCGCTCAACCCGCCCTTCGGCCGCACGTGCGAGCTGGCGCGAGTGGAGGACAGCAAGGGTTACTACCGCGAGCCGTGCGCCGAGGGCGGCGGGGGCCTGAAGCGTGAGGAGCGCGGCCGCGACCCGGGGCCGGGAGTCGGGCCGGGGGCAGCGCTGCTGCCGCTGGAGCCGTCGGGGCCGCCCGCGCTCGGTTTCAAGTACGACTACGCGGCAGGCGGCGGCGGGGGCGACGGGGGCGCGGGACCCCCGCACGACCCGCCCTCGTGCCAGTCGCTGGAATCCGACTCCAGTTCGTCCCTGCTCAACGAGGGCAACAAGGGCGCCGGCGCGGGCGACCCGGTCAGCTTGGTATCGCCTTTAAACCCCGGCGGCGGGCTCTCGGCCAGCGGTAAGGACCCCGGCCCACTCTCGAGGCATACTCAGGACCGGACCGCTCACCGGGGCGGGCAGTGTAGGACTGAGCTAGGGCCGCCCGGGGTGACAGAATGTGTGGCAAGGAAGCGCTTCTTTAAAAAAGAAGTATGGGGGGTGGGGGGCGCCTATAAACATGTAAATATCCCCATAAAAGAACTGCAGAGAGTCCCTTTTTCGCCGACCTGCGGCTGGAGGGGGCAGGGAGCTCTGGAGAAGGGGATCCTGACAGACACTTCCCCAGGCCTCGGGTGGGGGGTGGGGACCGAGAGCTTGGTCCCTGCTCTCTAGGGCTTCTCCCTGCACCTTCGCACAGTCTCCGTTTCCTACATTTTTCCTCTTAAGAAATGCCAGTGGACCCGATTTACTCTGGCCACTTGCTCCTGTGTCCATCCTGGAGGATGTGAGAGGAAGGGGCCAGGATATCCGGGAGAAGCAGCGGTTTGGGGAGATGTGAGGGGATCGGAACACAGAAGGGTCAGA